>NC_052962.1:3967035-4129535 GCF_013358895.1 Oreochromis aureus | reverse complement strand
CTTGCCAATCCCTTTCTGTGCCCCACTCATGTATTGACCCATGTGCCTGTTCATCTTAGCCGATATGATGCCTGACAGGAGCTTCCATGTACTACTGAGGCAGATAATTGGTCGGTAGTTGGATGGGACCGGTCCCTTCTTGGGGTCCTTGGGGATGAGGACCGTCCAACCTTCGGTTAGCCATTCCGGGTGTCTCTCGTTAACTAGCAGCTGGTTCATTTGTGCTGCCAGACGCTCGTGGAGTGCAGTCAGCTTCTTCAGCCAGTAGGCGTGAACCATGTCGGGCCCTGGTGCTGTCCAACTCTTCATACTGGAGACCCTTTCTTGGATATCTGCCACTGTGATGGTTACTGGACCCTGTTCACGGAGGTCGCTATGGTCTGCCCTCAGATCCACTAGCCACTGAGCATTGCCATTATGGGTTGCGTCCTTCTCCCATATGCTCTTCCAGTATTGCTCCGTCTCCAGCCTTGGTGGTGCTGTTCTCTTATTGTTCCCTTGCCACTGAGAGTACACCCTTGCTGGTTCTGTGGAGAACAGCTGGTTTATTCTCCTGCCTTCTATCTTTCTGGTGTACCTCCTCAAGCGGCTGGCCAAGGCTGTGAGTCTTTGCTTGGCAGTTTCCAAGGCCTCAGGTATGGACAGCTTGCTGTATTTCTTATGCACCTTCTTTGTCGCACCTTTCTGCAACTCCGTTAGTTGGCTAACCTCCCTCCGTGCTACTTTGACCTTGCCCTCTAGCCTCCTTCTCCATGGAGGGTACTGCCCCTTGTGGCTGTTCAACTTGTAGCCAAGCATCTCACTGATCACTGCTGCCGTATTGTAGATCAGCTTGTTAGTGTCGGTAATCGTGGTTGTAGGTAGGTATCGTCCGTAGTGCTGCATTAACATCATCTAGCAGACCTTCTGAGGGTACTTCACGTAATCTTGGTAACCGGCTACGGGGGATCCAGGTTTCAAGCTTGGCCATGATCCTATCTTTCAGGTCAGTTCCTCTCGCACTCAACGATCCTTCTCCTATCGCACTTGGAGCTGTGTACCCAATCTCGGGTGGGGGTGATGATATCTCCCCCCTGACCTGGCGTCCTGACTCCTCCTTGCCGTAGCATTTATGTTGTACCTCGTCAATCTCTAGCTGTGATAGCAGTCCCTTCTTTCGAATGTTGGAACACTGAGCTACTAGTTGTTTCGCCGTCATTGTGGATGTTGGGTATCGAAGAATCCATAGGTCCCTCATCCTATTCATGTAACCCCTTCCGCCAGGGTTACTTGCGTAGTAGCATTCCAACAACGCCCTGTTTTCATCTCTTGCCCACCGATGCCTTCTTGTTGTTCCAGTAGCCCACTTGTCGTCAGGGTGCCCTGGTTCCTCAACACCTGACGCGGACCTTGTTGATCCGGGCGACGTCCGAGCCGGCATGCCTTCATATTTATCTGTCTCTCTTGTTCCCGGGATCTGCTGGAGCCACTCGCCTAGCTTGGGAGTCACCGCACCTAGTGCTCCGATTAGGAGCCCCCAAGGGTGGTGGAGAATGACCGAGCTAAGATCCTGTGGGACTTCCAGATACAGACGGACAAAATGGTGGTGGCTAACCAACCGGACATAGTGGTGGTAGACAAACAGGAGAAGACGGCCGTAGTGATCGATGTAGCGGTTCCGAATGACAGCAATATCAGGAAGAAGGAACACGAGAAGCTGGAGAAATACCAAGGGCTCAGAGAAGAGCTCCGATCGGAGTTCCATTTTGGTCTCATCTGACCAGAGCACCTTCTTCCACGTTTGCTGTGTCCCCCACATGGCTTGTGGCAAACTGCAAACGGGACTTCTTATGGTTTTCTGTTAACAATGGCTTTCTTCTTGCCACTCTTCCATAAAGGCCAACTTTGTGCAGTGTACGACTAATAGTTGTCCTATGGACAGATTCCCCCACCTGAGCTGTAGATCTCTGCAGCTCGTCCAGATTCACCATGGGCCTCTTGGCTGCATTTCTGATCAGCGCTCTCCTTGTTCGGCCTGTGAGTTTAGCTGGACGGCCTTGTCTTGGTAGGTTTACATTTCTGAATGATGGCTTGAACAGTGCTCCGTGGGATGTTCAAGGCTTGGGAAATCTTTTTGTAGCCTAAGCCTGCTTTAAATTTCTCAATAACTTTATCTCTGACCTGTCTGGTGTGTTCTTTGGACATCATGGTGTTGTTGCTCCCAATATTCTCTTAGACAACAGCTGTGTCCGAATTCAGGGGAAGGATGCTCATAAGGACACTAACTACCTACGTCACAAGGTAGTGTCCTTAGACGGATGGGTAGTCAGGAAGTGAGCGGCTGTGGACAGCCCCCTTTTTTTCTCCATAGAAACTTTATTGAACGAACAATGAGTATCCAACATAACAGATGGGCTGTGGGCAGCCTCCTAGCCTTCAACTCCGCCCTTACTTGCATGGTTTTCCGGTCGCTAGCGCCACCGCGCGAAAACTTTAAAATGGACCCAGAAATGTCGCTCTGTTGTTTGGACAATTTTAATTCTCGAGGAGCTAGAAAAACTTCATCGTCGTCGCCCGCACGTTTTGTACCTTAGGCTCATCAGAGACAATCATATCCAGGTAAAATAATTTCCTTTAATCTACACGTATTTAGGAATTACTTAGCTAATTACACGGATAATTGAATTATTGCCAGCGTTGTGCCAAAAAAGTGTTCGCCTGCCAAAACTGATTTCCAATGTTTCCGAGTGTAATATGTGTAATATCTTTATGTATGTTGGTAAATAGACTTGGTGAACATGGTTTACTAAGGGTTTTATATATACAATAATTACCTGTTGTTCAAGTATCTTTATAACTCTGGTTATAATGTAGGTACAATTGATATATTTGTTGCGCTGTCTGCTGTCCTCTTGACCAGATTACTCCTAAAAAAATTAATTTCTAATGTCAATGAGATTTTTTTTTTTTAACTGGATAAATAAAGGATATATAAAGGTCACTGCCAAAAACTGATTGGAGCTTCTACCTTGTTACAGGAATGTTGCTGGTGGCTCAGAGTGACGTGATATCACTAATGAGGGACACATTTGACATGTTTCACGTATTATAGACCAACAAGTTATTTATAGCAGGTTAAATACGAGCAATCGGTTTAGGGCAAAACCCGAAATCAGTTTTGGCACAACGTCGGTCATTCTCACACATGTACTGTATCATATAAAATATATATATATATATATATATATATATATATATATATATATATATATATATATATATATATATATATATATATATATATATATATATATATATATATAGAAACACCCAGCACGCCCCTGCGGGCGGTTTATCCTTCAAGCTCGGGTCCTCTACCAGAGGCCTGGGAGCTTGAGGGTCCTCAAGCAGTATCTTAGCTGTTCCCAGGACTGCGCTCTTCTGGACAGAGATCTCCGATGTTGTTCCCGGGATCTGCTGGAGCCACTCGCCTAGCTTGGGAGTCACCGCACCTAGTGCTCCGATTACCAAGGGGACCACCGTTACCTTCACCCTCCACATCCTCTCGAGCTCTTCTCTGAGCCCTTGGTATTTCTCCAGCTTCTCGTGTTCCTTCTTCCTGATATTGCTGTCATTCGGAACCGCTACATCGATCACTACAGCCGTCTTCTTCTGTTCTTCTGCATGCAGCTGGATAGCGTAGTGGTTAAACTACACGCCTTTGGAGCAGAAGATCGCAAGTTCGATTCCTGCCTGGGGCGTCTGTATCCAGTAAGGGTCCTAAGGCTAGACCCCCTATGCTAAGTGAGCCTACCGCAGACATGAGCGAGACAGATAAATATGAAGGCATGCCGGCTCGGACGTCGCCCGGATCAACAAGGTCCGCGTCAGGTGTTGAGGAACCAGGGCACCCTGACGATAAGTGGGCTACTGGAACAAGAAGGCATCGGTGGGCAAGAGATGAAAACAGGGCGTTGTTGGAACATATACATATATACACATATATATGTATGTATACACATATATATATGTACACTCTTATATAAGTATAGATTTCCCTTTTAAGTCACAGCTCAAAACCTACCTGTTTAAACTGGCCTACTTGCTTTAATACAGACCTTACTTGCTGTCAAATCTTGTTTATTTGTTTTTTTTTTTGTTGTTGTTGTTTTTTGTATTTTAATGTAGTTTTATTGATCTCTTTTTCTCTATGTAAGGTGATCTTGGGTTTTAGAAAGGTGCCCTCCCATAACAAAATCAAGCCCGAAAGAAAAAGAAATGTTTCTGCTGTGTAGGATCATTTTGATCTTTTATCTGGAAATAAGGTGACTGTTTGTCTGTCTTTGTTTCACTGTAATCTATCAGAACACCTCCTCAGTGTTTAGGCATTACAGAGCCAAACATGAAAATGAGGAGACAAACACTGACAATGAACACAGGTAGGCCTATATTGACACTGAACAGCTTCATCATCATTTTTTTTTTTTATTAATATGTGTTTTCTTATTTTGAAATCAAGCATCTAGGAAGATTGTTCTGGGCCAGGCAGTCCTGAATTTTATTATAAAGGACTGCCAACCCCTTAGTATTGTGGAGAGTGTTGGAGAGAAACATTCCAAGATCAGAGGATCCTTTAACGTACTGGGGGAATAGGAAGACATCTTATCAGATCCTTTTCCACCTGGCTTTACAGTTTTTGTGTACCCCAGCTTCATCTGTGCCTGTGAGTTTTCCAAAGCTGGGGAAATGGTGTCAAAAAAAAAAAAAAAACGCAATAAATTTATAATAAACTCTGAGTCAATTACATTTAAATGGGTAATATTATATTCACAATACTTTCATTTTAATTCTCACTTAATGTCATTCACAATATATTTTAAAGATGGTAAATGGACTGGTTCTTATATAGCGCTTTTCTACTCATCTGAGCACTCAAAGCACTTTACACAACTTGTGCATTCACCCATGCACACCCATTCGCACAAGCACATTTTTCTAAGTGCTTCATAGCTAACATTCACACACATTCATACTCCGATGGATGCATCGGAGAGCAATTTTGGGTTAGTATCTTGCCCAAGGATATTTGGCATGCAGACTAGGGGAAGCCAGGAATCGAACTACCAACCTTCCAATCAGTAGATGACCTGCTCTACCACCTGAGCTACAGCCACCCCAGATGTCTACAATATTTGAAACGTAAAAGATATAAAATGATTCCATGGAAAGTACACTACCTTACAGTGTATACACGTATGACTAGGTCATTGAATCAGTGTCTGTTGTGAGTCTCAAGTAAGTTGCCTGCAATGATATTTAATGTCCAGCAGGTGTCAGTATGGAGCAAAACAGCAACACTGTGTCGACACAGTATCGATACAGTTTGGGGAATGTGCTGAAACGCTTCACGAGGCCTCATCTACCCATCACTATGTATTACAAATGAATTATGAAGCGTAACGTATTCTACTCTCCGATTGATTTGAAAGCTCAGCTAAACGTAATGTGAAACTAGCTGAAACTGACAAGAGTAAAATTAGCCGGCTGAATAACTTAACACTTCCCCCATTCAAGTGTCATTGTCGTAAATTCCAGTCTGTGCCACCGTGGACTTGAAATTCTGCTGTTGCTGTCACTCTATTGTGTCTTTTAAATTTGTTTATATTTGAGCACACAAAGTATTACCCACTTATTTTACAGTTTATCATAAAAGAAGCAGAAAAAAGAACCTTCAATGACATGTGATTAACAAAGGTTTTCATTTTAATGCAAATATTTTGTACCACACTGTTCTCCCCAACATGTAAAGTGAGACACAAAAATGATGAAGCCAATCTTCATCCACTTGCAGCCACTTCAAACGGGTAGTACTGAGGGAAGTCGTGAATGACCTTCAGGGCTTCATTGTACAGCTCCAAATCTGTGGCATAAACAGACACAGCACACTGCAAGTCACAGATCAGGAACAAAGCTTTACTCAATCAGTCTAGAGAGACGTACCAAAGGGAATGCCTTTGTCCTCTCGAAGGATGTTGTATGTGGTGCTGGTTATTACTCCTTTGCTGGACACCATACCAATGACCTCCACAATGCCACTCAGCTCTTCTTCAAGCTAAGAAAAGAACCAGATAGTTATTGAAAGTTTCTGAATGAAATTATTTTAACCAGCCATTTTGCCCACACTCCACCTTCATTTTGCATTAATATTTTAATCCCCCCTGTGTTTATTAAAAGTTAACAATCTCTGCTCAAGCCTTTCAATTCAGTTAAATTTATTTATATTTTAATATACTCTTTTTTTTTTTAAATTTAGATGTAGGCAGATTAATATAGTAAAGCAAAACTACATCTTTAGCAATTAAGGCTTGGTCTGTACTCATTTGTCCATTAATCCTTAAACCTCTTAATCCTTAATGCTCTAATTGAATTTCATTCTTGCCTGAAATAGGACATACTTTTTTCCCCTGTTAGTGTAGGTTTCTTGACATAAAACTCATCGTTGCAGCCATGGGCAGCCCAAAGTGACCCCTGAAGACGGTTTTTTTGTTTTAGCCTCCTTGACTCCACTGAGTTCTCTTATTAGTTAGCTAACATAAACTAATGGAAGTCTATCTACTGCAACCAACTACGGGTGGGCGGATATATCGAATATACTTGATGTATCTTAAGTGATTTGTTTGTTTGTTTGTTTCAATTTTTATATGTTATAAGCACAAAAGAGCACCCTTTTTTAATTTCAGTTCTTTTATTTTGTCTCGTGAATTCTTGCTTTTTTTTAATTGATATGCTCTTTGTTTGTTAAATGCAGTGTTGGGCAAGTTACTTTGAAAAGGTAATTATAGTTACTAGTTACTTCTTCAAAAAAGTAACTGAATTAGTAACTCTGTTACTATATTCTAAAAGTAACTAATTACTTGGAAAAGTAACTATTGCTTTACTTTAAAAAAAAAAAATGTTTAACCCTCTGGGGTCCAGGGTATAATTGGCTGTTTTTGACTACTTTTCATTTTACCTCTAAATTTCACCTTTAAAAACTGTTTATCTTGCCTTGTTTGGTATCATTCCTTTCAGCACAACCTCACATCTGAATTTACAGTTAGTTTTTCCATTTTGGCATACTGTATTAACACATTGATCTAAAAATCAGACTTAAAAACATAAAATCCGAGTAGAAAAGAGTTATGTTCTTTACTATTTAACAAATCATTTCCACAACTTGAAATGCAAACAGAAATTGTACATTTTAAAAACCTATGCACAGTTTTTGCAAACAACAAAGTTAAATGCAGCTATTTTGCTAAAAATGCAGCCAATGTGTTTTTTTAATAACCATTTCAAACTATTCAGAACAATCAGGTGTTCTGCATCAAATAAGATGGGACACAAATTATTGGTGCCTCTTCAAAATATAATTTCTATCCACTATAAGATAAAGGAGAACATCACAAGCCTGATACCTGCAAGCCTGACAGCAGGAAGTGTATCACTCCTCCTGTTTTCCACCTGGAGACAGTGTTTACACTGTAATCTGCATTTGGTAGTTTTTGGTGGCAACTGTGACATTCAGCAGTCGCCTCAATGTTCTGACACACAACAAAGCTATCCACTATACTACACACTAGGGCTGCCACAAACGATTATTTTGATAGTCGACTAGTCAACGATTATTTTTGCGATAAGTCAACTAATCAGATCATACGTCCATTGGACGTAAAACGTACAGCTTACTGCACCAGCATGCATCTGCTCTTATATAACTATCATTAGCTTACAGCTTGAAGTGTTTAAGGTATGAGCCAACTAAAAATAAAATCAAGATGATAGTTTATTAAACTTTTAATGAAATTTGCAGATTGTCTTGGTGGTTTAACAAACTCAGTCATCTGCTCTTTGCTCCCCAAAATATAACAGGACACCGGAGTATATTCTCGACCATCTCACACTTCTGTTTAATCAGTTTAATGTTTGACGTTTATTCACCTGTGTAAAAACTAACTTTAATCTCAGCCAAACCGATTTACTCAGGAACAAATCAAACACTGAAAAAAGTCAAACAATAACATTTTAAAGTTATCAAAGTGACTTATATATCATGTTTAACCTGAGTAGCAAAAGATTGCGGGGATCTGAAAATGATGTGCAGGGAGTTCACTGTTCTCGCCGGCTCTAGTGAGCCTTGAACCCCCCGCTAACTATCGAGCTGGTGGGTAACAGACGTCTCCGAAAACGTCGGAACACTTTTACAAATATGTGATGTCTTGATAAACCGAGAAGATATTTGAAGGTTACACAGCTACCTTCTCGCCTGAAAATATGTTAAAAATGTATTTTGTGTCCAAGAAAGAGTAATAAGCGTAATATTAAAACTAAGTACCTGCCGCCATTGTTGAAAACTGGAATTGGCTGGGCTGCGCTATGAATTCTGGGATGGGTTCGGCCACAAAGGATACGCCCGACCCATCCTTCAAATCTGGGGAAATAAAGGATGCATTTGTCGGCTGCAGTTGGAGGAGTCTTCGAATTTGGACAGCCTTCGTTGTGTCGCTGTAACGTAATCGGCCTACAAATGCCGACTCTACCGGATGTGGCCCCAAATTTGGACACAGCTCCGATACCAGAGACTGCTTCTTCTTCGGCGTTTAACAGCAGCTGGCATCCTTGTACATGCAGTGCTGCCATCTTCTGTTTCAGTCCGTTATTACACTCTTAAATCCTACTCCTTATTCCCGCGTCTTTCAGGATCTTAGAATGCTTCAATACAACGCGTCGACTATTAAATTAGTCGTTGACGATTTTGATAGTCGACTAATCATGGCAGCCCTACTACACACTAACTACACAAGACAGCACACTCCAAACACGCTAAATGTCACAAATCTCTCACATCTCAAAACTCGCTCTCTCTCACTGTCACTCCTAAAACTTCCCCCTATTCCTAAACAACCACATGCCATGTTGCCATATCATTTTGGTCAACGTGGTAGATTTTTCCACCAATAGGAAAAAAGGTATTTTTTGTTTTGGTTTCTTTTTTTTGGGTCATTAGCAGAGAGTGCTTGCTAGCGTTTTTCCTTAGACACTAAACGTGACGATAGTATTCAGGAAAAAACACTGCGCATATTTTTTTTTTTTCTTCTCATGACTCTGGTTTTACGTGGCCTATCAACACAATTTAAAAAAAATAGTATATATCATAGGGCTGGGCGATATGACCCAAAATTCATATCTCGATATTTTTTAGCTGGATGACGATATAAGATATATATCTCGATTTTTTTTTTTAAAGCCATAAAGTAAGAACAAAAAGAGAGTTCTTAGTCAAAGCTGTGTCCCAGATGTCACACAGGCACTTTTATTAACATACAGCGTATATGTACATGAAAAAATTACTCAAATTATGAGCATTTATTAAATAATAATGCTCCATAAATAAAATAAAACAATGTTGTTTTTGTGCATAACAAAGAGCTCACAATTGTGCAGTCAAAATGTAAACTAACAGACGCTGAGCATAACAACAAAGACAGATTTCACAGCTGCTCTGTTCCCAAGTTCTACTGCGTGACTGACAGCCTTGAGTTTCAAAATCCGCTTCGTAACCATGTCTCTGAACAGGTGCCATTTATGGTCCTTATATACACACAGTACTGTAATATTACGTTGAAGCACAGTACGTATTACTCCGCGAGCCTCCTCAGTAGCCGTAATGCTCCGACAATCCATCAAGCAGTGCAGCTCCGTAGCTTACCAAAGTCGTACTAAAACATTTTTTGACGTATTGCTGAGCGCCGTGTACCACATAAAATCGGTTCGCGGTCATCAAGCACAACCAGAATTCATAGATAAGGCGCACTGTCAACTTTTGAGAAAATGAAAGGATTTTAGGCTGTGCAGCCCAGCCTGTGGGCTGCATAGCGTTAGCGTGGTTAGCTCATTAGCACGGTTAGCTCGTTAACACGTTGACGGCGTCCAGCCCCACGCACGGGGCGATGCCCAGTAACTCATTAACGGAGATTTGCCGTGTCCATCTTGTCGCTGCCTGCAGGTGAAGCGATAGGGGAGGAGGGGGAGTTGTGTTCAGTGAAGGAGAGAGGCGAGGCCGTGTAACGTTGCGTAGAGACAAAAGTGGACGAAAGAGAGGCAAACTTGCAGCTCCACAAGTATAATTATAACGTAACATATACTATATCGATATAAAGGATATTGTCACATCTTATATCTCGTATAAAAATATATCGATATTTTTAAAAAACTCGATATATCGCCCAGCCCTAATATATCACCTTGTTGCTTTGTCTTAAATTGGTCATGTGATTGGTTTACCACGACTACTTTATTCTTCTTCAGCCAATCAGCAGCACCCCTTAAGAAGAAGACAGCTTCAACTGTCTGTGTGTTGAAAAATAGTAACACATCCGCCCCACATGTTCTTGTTGGTAACGCTGTTGTAACAATAGAAATAGTAATTAGTTAGATTACTCGTTACTGAAAAAAAAGTAACGCCGTTACTTTTAACGGTGTTATTCCCATCACTGATTAAATGTGTAGTGTTGACCACAGAAAGAAACATACTGTGACAATATTGTTATTTGTGCAAAACCGTGGTGTGCAAATGACTGTTAAAAAATGGTTAAAATAAAACATTTCCATTCATTCAGATTGTGATACTAGATTTTCCTCTTATCGCCTAACCCTAATTACCGTATTTTCCGCACTATAAGGCGCCGTTAAAATCCTTTAATTTTCTCAAAAATCAACAGAGCGCCTTATAATCCAGTGCACCTTATGTATGAATTCTGGTTGTGCTCACTGGCCTCGAACTGATTTTATGTGGTACACTGCGCTTAAAAAAATCTGTCAAAAAATGTTTTAGTATGACTTTGCTAAGCTACGAAGCCGCTGATGGATTGATGGATTGTCGGAGCATTATGGCTACCGTAGTCAGGAGCATCGCAGAGTAATCTGGGTCCAAAATTCCGTCCGCTTCAGGTCCCAAAGTAAAACGAACACTGCGGCACCACTGAGAGTTAAAAACTGTCTGAACTCTTTCATCTTTAATAAAATGATCAGCATTGCTGCTTTACCAGATGTAGCAATTAAGTTTAACATCCAGGCATCCATGAAGACAGGATTTATTAAATTTAACAGGGTTAGAAGTTAGCAGGACGTTAGCTCGCTAGTTTCCATCTAAACAAGATAGTTGGGCTAGCTGGTATTTGATGTGCTACATGATCACTAGCGACACAGCTATGTTAGCATAACATAAACACAGTGAAGCTGGAGGATGAACGCTAACTTTTTTCCACTCGATAAAAATTAACGTGAGCGTTCCCGATAGGTTAGGGACAAATGCAATCGCATGGCAGGATGCTGTAAACGGACCAAACTTGAGCAAGGAGAACAATGGAGATAATCCATCGACAATACGAGGTTAGTCATTAATATACTGCAACGACACGGGAATAGAGCAGCTGCGAGAGAATTCAGCATTAATGAATCACTGGTACTCAACTCATTCTTCTTGCTTCCTCAATGGAGGAAGCAAGAAGAATGAGTTGAGTAAAGTTTGACTTATCTGACTGTTTTGTTTTGCTTAATGCGCCTTATAATCCGGTGCACCTTATGGTCCAAAAAATACAGTAGTGCCATTTTATGCAATAAAATAGAATCCCATCAGCACATCTGCAGGGAAAATAGAATGATGTGTGCGAAGGGGGGAGAAAAAAACAACCAAACAACCAAAAAAGTATGGAAGAGATGCCACACTTTTTAAAGACTTCTTTTTCCTCCTCACACCATCTCACTGACATAATTATTTCATATTAGAAGTGAGGGAAAGCGAAACCCAAATGTAAGTGAAGGAGAGTGTCATGTGGAGATTTTTTTCCCCCTCTCCAGACATGCTGATGGATGTCAGGGTTTTTGATTGTGCTTACAGGAAAGAGTGAAAGTGGACAGTATATCCTTGATTTGTTAACATAAAACTGCTTGTTTCAGCCAGGGCCAGTACAAAAGTGACTGATTTTTAGTTTTAGTCTCCTTATACTCCACTGAGTTATTGGTTCTCTTATTAGTTTGCTAACATAAAAAAATGCAAGTCTATCAGCTGCAACCAGCCAACCAAGAAGCTGGTGACGTCACGTTCTGTACTGACACAAACTGCTGTTAAACATGTCCCAAAAAACTTAAAGCACATATTTCTTAAATCCAGCTTCACAGACAGCGTTACATCTATATCAGCTTTTGGAGCTGGTCTTTATATATGTAATGTTTTACGTCCACTTTGAAGCAAGATATTTCTTTGTATCTGGACATTAGACTCCAATGGTCTAATAAATTGGGAGAACTACATAACTATGACAGAATAAAGTTATGATTGCTGTATTTGGGAGGAAATCTAACTAGGAATTTATCATTAACACTGAAATCTCCCCTCATAATTACAGTCATAGTTGTACAGTTGAGCTTATCCGACCAGTGTTGCCAACTTAGCGACTTTGTCGCTATATTTAGCGAGTTTTCAGACCCCCTTAGCGACTTTTTTCCTAAAAAGCGACTAGCGACAAATCTGGCGACTTTTTCTGGTGTTATTGGAGACTTATTTATGACGACTTTTGACGTGAAAGCCTGTATCGCTTTTACTCTCAACAAGCAGCGGGTGCTGCCGCGGGCACCTCGCCCGTTCCAAAGCACTCACGGGTGGAGGATAGTCCTCCCCACCTGCTATCAGGGCAGGAGATGTTCACACCTATGCGTCCAAACTGCAAATGAACCGCGCATGAGCGAAGCCGCTGCTCCTGCACTGACTGTAACGCAGTCAGTTATTCTTTTACTGTTATGTTGTTTTGTGGATCACAAGGTTTAAAACTACTTATAAACACACACACAGAAAGTAACTCCACCAGAGTGCCTATTTCGGGTCACTTTTGCCGGTCGAAGCCTGGATAAAGGATCAGGATTGGAATTGTGACATTAAAAAACAATAATTGCTAAAATAAATTTAATTTGTAGTTCTAAATAAACTCTAAATGCATTTAGGACGTTGTTTTACTCACTTTATGTCTCTTCCACGATGTTATTTCTCTCTCCAACAAGTAATTACATTAGAATGACCAATTATGCAAATTAGGCGATGACGTCATTTAGCGACTTCTAGCGACTTTTAGGACAACCAATAGCGATTTTCCTTATTCAGGAGTTGGCAACACTGTATCCGACATGTCGTTCAGAATACTGCAGCGGCTCCCTGTGCGGGCGGGCATAAATAGAAGTGACTGTGTGATGAGGTTGCGGCGGCGAGCGAAGCTCCAATGCGGAGAATATGACCAACAACAGTTGTCCACAGACCGGTTGTACCACGTACTTCGTACCACCACCACCCCTCACCCTGAAACGTGTAGGCAAACTGATACCATAAATTATAGCAGTACTCACAGGTTCGTTCAATTCTACCGTAGCGCTCTTTCCTTCTCCATCAGACACACTGAACATTTTTCCTGTTGGGTGAACCTGGTCAAGAAAAGCAAAACTAATACTTTATGTCCTTGCTGTTAACAGTGTGTGCCGGTGCATATTTGCAGGTGTAGGTTAATCCATATTTATAATTGTTAAAATAGTTTAACTAGCACTAGCCAAAACCCACCTTTTCAACGCGCCCAACAAAGCAGACACCTCTGCCAATGTGCTGTGACAGCATAGAGCAGTTTATTCTTGGTTTAGAAGCGTCCAGTAGACTTGCCATCTTTACAGTTAGCTTCTTTCACGTTCCTGGACCTTCGACAGCGC
Organism: Oreochromis aureus; assembly: GCF_013358895.1. NCBI lineage: Eukaryota > Metazoa > Chordata > Actinopteri > Cichliformes > Cichlidae > Oreochromis > Oreochromis aureus. Next base: position 4,115,771 of record NC_052962.1, on the reverse strand, counting down.
AACACAGCGCGGGAAACGTGTAGTCCTGAGCTTTTGTACAGAGGCGGAGCTCAGGCGGGCGGCTTGCACACATTTAGATGAAAAAACGCGGCACTTGAAATGACGGCCAAAGGGGAATACAAAACAAGCGCCTCTCATTTTTCCAAGCCATATCCGTTGTGCTCTAACATTTTCTTCCGCGGAAACGACAACGAACCATTCCGCTACTTATTGCTGACAGCACGAATTTTACAAAAAAAGAACACTGATAATTTCTACGTGGACAAGGACCGCATTAAGGTAAGTGAAATCACCGTCATAATAACTCGGGTGATCCTAAAGGGCGAAAATATGGTAGAATATTCTGATATTTTTTGTAATGCTGTGAACGAAGGTAACACGAACAGGAACTAAACGAGTGGCACCAATAACTGGAAGTAAACACTAAAGAAACATGAACTGACTTTATTAAGGCTTTCTGAATTCGACAAGTAACGATAGTAAGAGTGCCATTTTCATTTTCTATAGAGCCATGGCTGTTGTTCGGGCTCTCAAAACCCGACCGAAGGAAAGACAGTGACTAGCGTCACTTTAAAAGAAATGTGTCATTTATAAGTTGTGATACATTTCTACATTCAGATGCCCATGAAAACTTTAAATACGCCCGTTTGTTTAAAGTGATTCAACGTCCTTCGCCTTTGCTTTTTCTTTGACTAAATTAGGTGTAGAACGGATTTGACGTTTATCGTCGATTTTCAGATCAAAGAAGTTTCAACAAGGAAGGACGTTCTGTGAACGTTTTTTAGCGAAACTCCACTGTTGACCATATCAGGCAATAGTCCTGTAGAGCACCGAGACTGTAAATATGTAGTGAGATCTCAGCAGAATACACATTTCACAAGTCGTTAGCAGACTTCTCTGAAGTTAAAGAGATGTGTCATTCAAAATGGGATTCCACACATTGGAGATGATATACCGAATGAAATATACTGTGGTTCACTACGCATAATGTATTTTTATTTTTGTGGTTCCAATACAATGACTTAAAAAAAATAAACCAAAACAATGGGCCAAAGATGGTATCCAGAACCGAAATACGTTACCTGCACTCACTCTAAAGCATAAAATAATTTCTTAATATATTTGTTTAATATTTTCCTGTTTGCTTCTCTAACTGTTTGCTGCAGTTCCATCAAAATCAGCATAAACTTTGAATAAATGCAAGTGCAATATTTCTGTAATTTCTATTAATGAATTTATTTGTCACTAACAGATATTCACAGCACTGATCACATGAAATGTCAGCCTATAATAGTTATGGTGTAACAACACAGTCGTTTATTAGCACAGTGTAGCTGCTTAAGTCAAAGAATGGACGTTGACAAATTATATATATTATATAAAGGTGGGTAGAAAGATATATTCTGTGTCACAGAACAACATATATATATATGTATGTGTGTATATATATATATATATGTGTATATATATATATATATATATATATATATGTGTGTATATATATATGTATATGTGTGTGTATATATGTATATGTGTGTGTATATATGTATATGTGTGTGTATATATATATATGTGTGTGTATATATATATATATATATATATATATATATATATATATATATGTGTGTGTGTGTGTGTGTGTGTGTGTGTGTGTGTGTGTGTGTGTGTGTGTATATATATATATATATATATATATATATATATATATATATACATATATATATGTCTTTATGAGGAAGTATTTTTAGATGACTTGCTGAGGGACTCATTTCTATCTCGTGTTCTTCCTGTCACGTGGCTCCTTGAGATCCTCTGTAAACAGTGACATACCTGGTATGTGTGGGATACATAGTCAGACCTCTTGCATAGCAGACCATTTGACTTCATAGTAGAAAAAAAAGAACAATATTGGTTGCATTCCAAAAAGAATGGATCCTGCTTTTTGGATCAGAGCCAGTTTTAAATCCTCCTGTGTTGGAGTGGACAGCTACAAGTAACAGGTACAGCCTAAAAGGTAGATCAACTGAAGGTTTTCAGTTTGAATCCAGTTTCAGAGGCTAAATGAAAAAGAAAAATTGTGTTTCTTAACGTTGGAATGGGTGGTCACAGGTTGGTGTGACAGCAGAGGATGCTGGGTATAGATTGAGATGGAGGCAGATGATCTGTTGTTGCAATCCCTAAAAGAGGGAGCAGCCAAAAGAAGAAGATGACCATTAAACTGGGATGAGAAATGATTTTTTTACAAGTGCAAATAGTGTACTGTGTAGTGCTAATTGTTTGCTGGAATTCATAGGTGCCAACAGAGAAACATTTATCTTTAAACAAATATTAAGGATTCTGTGCTGCTGCTCTCACACTGGTAAAAGTCACAGATAGATACACCTCCAGGACTGCTGCAAAACACACAAAGTAAGGAACACATGACAGAATCATCAACTTGTTAAATTAGCAGCACCAAAAATAGTTAAATTTAACCAGTTTTCCCTTAAAATTTTACCCTTGTTGTTCTGAAGGTAATGCCTGTGAAGTCACATGTTGGAATTCCAGACCTGGCACATAGAAACATATTTTGAGGGTGTGCTGGGAGACTCTTTTTCTAGACTAAAAATTGATACACTACCCGACTGTGGTAGAAGTGGTAGAACTTACAGATTTAAATGTCTAGTTGCAAATTCAGTGATTTCAAACAAATAAAAAGGGGGAAACTGTCTCCTCAGTTAACTGAGTTATTCAAAGTCATGGATATATTTTTTCATGGCATTATTAGATTTATCACTTATATTTGCATACCACACAAGAAACTAAAACACAATCCTAAAACTTTTCTCAGGTTATGTAAAAACCTGAGAACATTCCTAAGGGTTCCCTGAAGTTTCTACAAAACTAACCTTCAGATAACAGAAATATCCCAGCAAATGGCAACCTTAGCCCTGAAGGTTACTGTTTCTCTTTACTGACATTTGAACTTTGAGTGAATCAGTCTGTTGTTACACTTTCTCGACAGTAAGCATGATAAAATGAATGAATGCGAAAATTAGAATGTTTGCTTTTGTTTTTTTTACACAGGATTATCATGTGGAGCTTGTTTGGACTGCGTAAGGACTCAAAGAAGTCAACCCCAGACAAGGAAGTAGATGGAGGATTTGTTATTGTTGGTAAGGAACATGTTAAAATGAAACTATATATAAAGCTGAAGTTTACAAGTAGTTTGACCTGTGTAATTTTTAAGAGTTGTTCCTAGCAATGCATGGTTATCTGCATATTCGCATACAGGTATGCACCTCTGACAGGAAGCACTGTAATGTAAAAATGAACTCACAACTCCAGAATGTTGTTGTAGTTGTGTGTTTTGTTCCTTTCAACCATCCTCATACCCTGTAGCATGTACTGCATGACAAAGGACCAGTGGTGTTGTGCATTGCTCTTATGTAGAGCCTACACACAGTTTTACTGACTGGTGTCTGGATGTTGCAGCCCAGGGGTTTCAAACTTAAATGAGCTGTGAGCCACTGCTGGCACTGTCACCTCGTGTAAGGGTCACTGTTCAAGTGGTACAAAAAGCAAACAAACAAGAAAACACCCACAAATATTTCCAAAAATGGAGTTTTGTTTGTTTTTTAAATTTTAAATATTGTATAACAAGACAAAACTGCAAATGTGAACGCAGATTTTTTTTCTCACTCTTAACTAACTGAAGCCTTTCACTGAACTACCCAATAAACACATTGGTCCTCTCTTTCTGACACGTGGCAGCCCTTCTGCTATCATTTTGTTCATATTTAACAAAATAAAAATGCAGACATAAGTGTACACATTAGTTTTTGACTCTCTCACTGAACGAACACAGCCAATCCCTCAGCATGTTTGTACTCTCTGCTCATATTGCCTTCATATTAAATAATGTTTTGCTTTTTAAAGAACCTACTTTAACATTGCACTCAACAACAAACAAATCCTCCCTAACAAAACAAGTCACTGCAAGGGCCAAATTGCGTTATATTTCTTCATGTCAGTATACAAGTAGGGATGACCTGGGCCGCAAGTGGCCCCCGGGCCGTGAGTTTGAGACCCCTGTTGTAGCCGTTTACTGTCACCAGTGAACAGTGTTAAAAAGAGTAGCCTCACAGACAAATGGAACAACTGAACTGCGGGGTACACTCCCTTGTGCTATTGTTCCTTCAGCCACCTGCAGAGAAAACTGAAGTTATAATATAAAAAAATCTGTCAGTGCAGCCACTGTCTCTGCATCTCATTCTGATTTTTAAAAATCTTTTTTTTCCAAACTTCTGTACTTGATGTTGAACATATCTTGAGGCACTGTGTGTCTCGTCTACGCAGAAGTGCTGCGGACCAACAGAATTTCCATTCAACATCCCAGCCAGTCTCTAACCCAGTCTTGATTAGGCTGGCTGTGCTTAACAAAGAATGCTAGCTAACAAGACCTTCATCTTTCATGATTTCTTCTCCTCCTGGGACTTGGATATTCTATTCATACTAAAACTTTGCTTAATTCTTGTGAATTAAGCCTATTCTCTGAGCTTGTCCACCCTGTCATTTTTAATCGGTAACTGGTCATGATGGAGGTCTAACATCTGTTTTTAAAAACAGATTGTAAAGCTGGCAGCTTCCATCTAATATTTATAGCCTCTGTGAGCTGTCACTCACCTGTCTTTCTACAGGGACTGTTCCAACTGATTTTAAAAGTGCCACAGTATAGCCGTCTCAAAGAAAAGAATCTTGATTGCACAGTTCTTTTGAATTTTAGATAGATCTCTAAATTGCCCTTTCTCTCTAAGGTGCAATAGAAAGTTATCTATGACTAGGTTTAGGCTTTTCTGAAAGCTAATAGTGTCACATTTCAGTCTGATTTCAAACCACATCACAGCACAGCATAAGCACTTTTAAAAGTTTTTAATGGTCATTTATTAATTGCCGACTCAGGCGATTCTCACGCTTTTAGACCTAAGTGCTGATACAGTTATCCTAATCTCTAGACTAGAGAGCTGTGTTGAGTCACTGCTTTTGATGGTTTAGATGTTATTTAACAGGCAGAAGGTTTCTGTCAGGTTAATTGACTTTTCTTCAACACCTGCTCCCCTCACTTGTGGGATCCCCCAAGGATCCATTCTTAAGACCAATACTCTTTTTAACTCTTAATACTCCATTAGTAAAAAAAAAATGAGAAAAACAGAAGTGGTACCTTTTAGACTTCCTGACCCTCACTCCTCTTTTAAATGTCATCCCCTGTTGATCAGTAGACCCACAAACCCCCTATATAGAAAGTTGATTCCAGCTGTCTCATTAAAAAGTCGAATCCCTGATCCTATTATCCTTACCCAGATAATGCAGGTTTCTGGAGTCAATGTGGCTGAGGCCACTTGCTCAGCCTGACTCCCTTGATGTCCAAGTGTCTTCCCTGCTTGGCCTGATATGAACAAACCTGAGTAGCCTTGCAGGTCAGGTGTTATAAGTAACATCTGTTATTGCAGCTCCCATGTCGATTGTGGCACTTGTTAATCTGGGTTGGTTTTAGAGGCCTATACAACAGGCCTCAAGGGAAAATATTACTTGGAAAGGCTCGAGCAGCGTATTTGAGCTATTTGGACTAATATAGATTAATACTTTCTACCTTTATTGTTTCACAAAGGGTCAAAAAGGGAATGTCAACAGTTTAGACTTTAATTGCAGAGGATTTTATTAAAGGAGCTGGACAGGAGCAATAAAAAAAAAACATTTGAAAAAATAATCAAATCACTTAAATTCTATTAATTTAATTAACTCACTTTAAGCTTATACATATTTTGTTCTTATCTTTGAGGGGAGAGAGGTTGGTGGTGTGGTGGCCACTTCCAGCACTGAAGCTGCAACTTCCACTTAGAAAACAATGGAAGTTCAAATCCTTCTCAGAATTATAATCCATCCCTGATGATGATCATAATGATGAAATAGGGCCAAATACAATCTGTGTGTCCACCGTGGACAAACTCCCCTTGGCGCCTTTGTTGGAATCTCCAATGGTAAACTTCTGGAATCCAATCCTTTGAACTGCTCATCTCGCAGGGCTCCGGAGACTGACGCACAACGCCTCCAGGCATCCCAGTTTATACTTGTCATGCGCCCCACTCGCCCCACCCATCTCTTTCTCTCTCTCTAACCCATCAGTTGTTTACATAAGATTCACTAATCTTCAGCCCCACCTTATCTCTCTCTCCATCTCTCTCTGTTAACATGGAACATTTAATTACATTTGATCATTCAGTAACATATCAATAAGCTTTACTTCACATTTCATTCAGTTCAGATTTTATTAGCACGTTCTTTAGCAAACTCCCTTTATGTCTAAATACTTTAAAAATCTGTGTTTGTTAATCACAATTTACTCAATACAATATACTGAATACAATCCCCTTTCACTAAATCATACACTTTAAAAGTCAGACATTCAGAGATCAGAGTGTAGTGTCCTGTATGTGCTCTCATTCACTCTCTTTCTCTCTCTCTCTCTCTCTCTCAAACACACACACACACACACACACACAGTCACTCTCACTCTCACATCTCTCATTGCTGTTTCTACACAGGCTGTCAGTTAGGCCTAAGTTAGGCCTGTCTCGAAAAATCATTATTTTATTTCTTACTTTTATTCTTATTCATCATTTTAGCCAAACCCAAACATCTTTCTATTTAACTGATTATGTGCTGATCAGTACTGAGCATTATTAACTATCAGCAAATTTACATATGAATCTTAATTCTGTGTTTAACCCTTCCAACATTTAACACTGTTTTTCTTGTTCCAAAATATAATGATGGGTTGGCCACACAGTTCTTATCATCTCAAACTCAGACATGAGTAAAAAGGGCTGATGATGGATCATGTCTATACACACAAAATCTAGACAACTAGAATAGACATTTCCACTACTCAGACTACATTTCTCTACTAAAATATTGATCAGACTTGTATTTTTTATTTGTCTTTGATTACGAATAATCATGATCTGCTTAGCTCTGTTTTAGCACTCTGACCACTTTCATCACATTTCTATCGCCTCGGCTTTGATAGTAAGGGCGGCCAGGGGGATTTCAGTCTTTTCCAAAGTTGGCCCTTTGGAAAATTCTAAAACCTGGGGGTGATTTTTGTCAGCAGCTTCACATTTGATAAACAAAGAAATGATGCTGTTAGTGCCAGTTTCTCCCAGCTAAGGATCCAGATTCAGATGACATATACCAATTAGTTACACTGCATGAATGTCTTAAAGACAAAGAGAGGATGACTTCTAATTTCATCCTTATAAATTCAGATAAAACTGAGGTTATTGTACTTAGACATAAAAATCTCAAAAACACAGTGTCTAACCAGGTATTGCATTGCCTTGGCTTCTAGTAACACTATGAGACATCTTGGAGTTGTTTTTGACCAGGATAAGTCCTTTAATTTGCTTATTAAACAAATTTGTAGGATTGCTTTCTTCCATTTGCACAATATCAACCTGTTCATGCATTTTTACCTCTTGTTTGGACTATAAGGACTACTCTCCTTATAAACTCTCTGAGCAACCTTTAGTTAAATTGAAATGATGAAGAGCACTGACAATGACTAGACACAGAGGCCATATTTGTCTCATTTTGGCTTCTCTTTATTGTAGTTTTTTGAAGATTGGTGGATCTCTGTCTAGCTTTACTTTTCTGTGATGGTCTTTTTGTACCCAATCATGTTACTGACCTGTAGAGAGTATGCTATACACTGGTCTCCCAGTTTTGCCAACTTTTATGACTTCTTGCTGCCATCAAATTCTGAATTCCCTTATTTGTTATCTCAAAATCAGAGGTCAAGTTTTCTGTAAATCTTCTGAAAGCGTTACCTCAAGAATGAGGCAATGTATGATTTAATTTTTTAATTTATTTATTTATTTGTTTGTTTTATAATTGATACCATAGCTGTTAATTGTGTTTGCTGATTATGATGTTTCATGTTCACATGCATCTTGAAAATGAGGTAAATAAATATTTGTTAATGAATAGAATATGATTTCTTTTTTTGGTGAGAAGCCTCGTTTCTTCTTGTTTCATCAGTATTTGTTTCTAGTAAACATTTAGCTGTCTGTCCTGTTTGATCTCCAGCCGAGACAGTTGAAGAACAGAGGCAGAAGCTGCAAACCATGAACGTCACACAGCCCTCAACAAATGTCATAGTGCAACCATCAAAGGTGAGCAGCATGCCACAATCACTCTTCATGTTCTTTAACACTGAGCTTAAGCAGAAGCCTCATCGCTCGCCTTCTGATCATTTCACATTTACTTCCCAAGCCTCACTACTTTAACATTGACTACTTCATGTCTAATTCGGCACTTTGCTTTAGACGCTAATTATATTTGTAACTGCATGTTTGTGAATTACTGTTTGCGCCATTTGCCCCATTGTCACACTGTGCAGAAAACTGTGAGATGCAGCTATTCAGAGCCTGCACATTAACACAAGTGTCTGACCCAACCCAGTAATCTAAATCTTATCCAGCAGAATAAGACATGAATTGAACTTCAGGGCAGAATTCACTCTCTCTCTCTAGATATTCTTTTTCTGTATGACCAAAAGTTATCCAAAAAAAGAATTTCTGAAAAATGAGAGGATGGGGAGTCTCTTTTTTCTGTGTTAATTTTAATTTTACTGAACTGAACTTTGTTAGATTTGTATTGTTGATTGTCATTTATGCTTAGAAATATTTACTCATATATGCTTAGAAGTATATAATCATTTGTAGATTGAAAGAATGTCTCATCCTAGGAGGTCTGTAACAACTCTGTGTAGCATGAAGAGGGGAGTGCGTTCACTCCTCTTCAGAGTGTTCTGGCATAGATCACACACCTCCTAGGAGAGGTCGTATCTTCTCTTGCTGATATATGGTATAACAAACACACGTATATCTGTTTGAGTCTAAGAGCCTTTTGTTTAGATGGACGGCTCTGGGGAGTCTTCCTGGGGTCACAGTTTGACCCCCACACACAGATACACACACACACACACACACACACACACAAGGTATTCTTTGTTCACATGTATACCTATATAAGAGGTCATATGTTAATGAACCTATGCATATTCATGTAACCACAATAAAAGATAAGATAAGATAAGATAACCTTTATTAGTCCCACACGTGGGAAATTTGTTTTGTCACAGCAGGAAGTGGACAGTGCAAAAGTTATGAAGCACAAATTAGAATAAAATAAAATAAGAATAAATACAGTACACAACTGTACAGAATAGAATAAAATACTATATACAGTAGAATAAAATAGAATAAAATATACAATAAGATAAAAATAGAATACAAATGCTATATACAACTGAGTAAAAGATACAACGATGCCAGAAAAGATTATTGCACATTAGTCTTATTGCACATGTGTGGATGTGTGTGTTTGATCAGCTGCAAAAGTCTTTATTGTGGAGTCTGACAGCAGTGGGGAGGAAAGACCTGCGAAATCTCTCCGTCCCACACCGTGGGTGCCGCAGTCTCCCACTGAAGGAGCTGCTCAGTGCTGTCACAGTCTCATGCATGGGGTGGGAGATGTTGTCCAACAGGGATGACAGCTTAGCCGCCATTCTCCTGTCACTCACCACCTCCACTGGGTCCAGAGGGCATCCTAGAACAGAGCTGGCCCTTCGGATCAGCCTGTTCAGTCTCTTCCTGTCCCCAGCAGAGATGCTGCCTCCCCAGCAGACCACACCATAAAAGATGGCTGAGGCCACCACAGAGTCATAGAAGGTCTTCAGGAGTGGGCCCTCCACTCCAAACGACCTGAGTCTCCGCAGCAGGTACAGCCTGCTCTGCCCTTTCCTGTAGAAGGCGTCTGAGTTATGAGTCCAGTCCAGTTTGCTGTTCAGATGAACACCAAGGTACCTGTAGCTGTCCACAGCCTCGATGTCCATACCTTGGATGTTCAGTGGTTGCAGTGGAGGATGTTTGTGCCTGCGGAAGTCTACCACCAGCTCCTTGGTTTTACTGGCATTGATCTGGAGGTAGTTCAGCTGGCACCAGTCCACAAAGTCCTGAGTCAGTCCTCTGTACTCCTTGTCGTCCCCATCAGTGATGAGGCCGACTATTGCAGAGTCATCAGAGAACTTCTGCAGGAAGCACTGGGTGGAGTTGTGGGAGAAGTCTGCAGTGTAGATGGTGAAGAGGAACGGAGCCAGAACCGCTCCCTGTGGGGCCCCCTGCACTGCAGACGACCCTGTCCGACACACAGCCCTGAGTCCTCACATACTGTGGTCAGTCGGTGAGGTAGTCCAGAATCCAGGTAGTGAGGTGATGGTCCACTCCAGAGTTCTCCAGCTTGTCCTTCAGAACCGAGGGAAGAATAGTGTTGAAGGCACTGGAGAAATCAAAGAACATGATTCTCACAGTGCTCCCAGCGGTCTCCAGGTGAGCGAGGGAACGATGTAGGAGGTGAATGATGGCATCATCCGCTCCAATGCCAGGCTGGTAGGCAAACTGAAGTGGGTCCAGTGATGAGCTCACAAGGCGCGAAGCTGAGCCAGGACCAACCGCTCCAGGGTCTTCATCAGGTGGGATGTCAGAGCCACCGGCCTGTAGCTGTTGAGGTCCTTGGGCGTGAAGTCTTTGGCACTGGTACAACACAGGAGGTTTTCCAGAGCTGTGGGACTCTTCCCAGCCTCAGGCTCAGGTTGAAGAGGTGCTCCATCACCCCACACAGTTGGTCCGCGCAGGACCTGACGACCCTCGAGCTGATGCCATCTGGACCCGCTGCCTTCTTGCCATTAATCCTCCTCAGTTCCCTCCTAACCTGGGTGGTTGAGAGAGACAGGCTGGAGCCTTGTGTTGAGTGTGTATTGGATGCTGTTGTTGGGGGTGGGGAGGAATGAGCAGGGTGAATAGAGGAGGTGTGAAGTGTCTGAGGTGTCAGAGGTGGAACAGCAGCAGTGGGGGTGGGTGAGTCTGCAGCCGATGTTGGAGACTGCCTCATGGCTGAATCAAATCTGTTGAAGAAATGATTCAGTTCATTTGCCCACCTCACATCCCTCCCAGGCAGAGAGTTCTGATGTTTGTGGCCTGAGATGGTTCTGAGGCGGTTAAAAGAGCAGTGTTACGGGAGAGCGGACGAGAGCAACTGGGGTCAAGCGAAGGAACGGCGCCTGTCCAGTTCTCTCCCGTGCACGTGAAACATAAAGAATGTTGCCTACTCGTGTCTTGCTTGCTGTGTAATTACATTGTCTTCAACGTTCCAGCGAATAGGTTTAAGCTACAAACCTATCAAACTTTGAGTGCAATCTTGCTAAATGTTGCACAAAACTGGTTTCAACATTGTACACTCACAAGGAACATCTCTCCTTTTGTTCATAGTCATCCTGCTCAACTCCAGATCCGAAGTATGACACAAAGCTCTCGGCAACTTCACACAACATGGGGACAACGGTGAGACCTCTAGCAGTGGAAGCACATTCAACTCTTCCAGATCTCCTCGGGGATGTCCCCTTCACTTTGGCTCCTCATGTCCTGGCCATGCAGGCAGGATTCCCCCTCATCCCTGATATATTGCTGTCCCGGGACATAAATTATAATCTAGCCAGGTTTCAATACGACTTCACTTTAGAGAATTCTATTCTTCACAACGCCTAGTCTCTTTGAACTGCAATATTCCATAGTTCACACTATGGGGAACAGAGCTGGTAGGCTGCCATAGCTGACTTTATAACATATTGAAAAGAACAAATCAAACCTCATCTAAATGACTGAAAATTAAATTAATTTAAATGTAGGGCTACTGAAATATAATGAAGTATGGTCAAATTGTACTGTTGATCCCAAAAAGGTCACAGTTTTATAGGAAATGAAAGGCTTTCTTAAACTCTGTGTGTTACTCATGGTGTGAATGCTAACTGGCAAGCTGCTTAATTTAAACGCAGACACACAGTTTAGGATGTGATTGCCTAAAACATAGTAAAACATTTTTTCAAGTTACAATCTGTAGATATAATGAAGTATAGCGTTACTGTGATTAGCAAAATGAAAATTCCAGGTTATTGCAACTCTGACCCCATTGTTGGCGCTTCAGTTATCCTTTTGATCAGTTAAGATCATGTTTTTGTCACTTCCATGTAGCTGTTTCCAGCCCCACGGGCTAAGGCCCAGCCAGCGGCCACTCCCCGGGCCTGGCTTCAGGGTGAGAGCCCAGTAACCTCTCCCCCCAAGTGCAGACTTGTTCCTTGGTTTCTTTGCTAAGACAGCAAAGAAACATCCTGAGCATCCATTACCAGGCCACCTGCTCGCTGGGGCTCAACACAGATTCCTTAAAAATCAGAGCAACCACAATTTTTGAGAAACCACCAATCTCTCATAAAACAGACTGCTGCTGTCTACAACAAACAGAAGTGCAGCAGACAGCTGCGTCCCATTCACGGTTGATGTAGATCGATAGCTACATACTAAGCATCTTTAGCCTGGATTCCACTGCAATGGAAATAGAATGGCTGCTGTTAATGTGAATGTTCGCACCATCTTGTATGTGCAGAGCTCCTGCACAACTGCCTGACAATATGTGACAGGCTAAGTGAGGACTGACAGTCTGTAAAGATCGAGATGCACTCTGGATTCAGGTCTCAGTGTATCTGCTCTGAGACCTAAATCCACTGTTACTGGTTCCTTGAACCTTGAACCTTGAACCTACTGTGCCATAAAAGGCCAATTTCTGCCTTGGTGTCGTCCAAGAACTATCCCTTATTTTGACAAAGAACTGAATGCTACATAGTAACAGAATCTACATCACTGGTAAATTTACATCCCCATAACAACTGATGTCATTGATTCCAGCTTAGTGTTCAGCAACTCTGTGGTTCCAGGCCAGTGCCAGCTGCGTGGTGTGTTTTCTGGCACTGGATCCAGCCTTTAATATCCAGTTAAGTAAATTATCTGTGGATATGTCCAGAACTGCCTTCTTGCTTCACAAGATTAATGTCCCTATTTTTCCTAATCACCATTTTTAACATTTCAAGTGTTGTTGTTGTTGTTGTTGTTGTTGTTGTTGTTGTTTTTTGAGTGTTTTTGCACATCTGCATGGTGGCCCCAGTTACAAAAATGGTCTAAGTTATAAATTCGATTTTCCCTCCAAGAGAAGGTGGCTCATTTTTGTATTTGTCTGTTTGCCAACAATTCAAACAGTATGAAATGTAAACCCTCGTCATGTGAGGATGTTGTATGGAGGACCACAAGAGCCACGCGCATCGAAATAAAAATTTCTGTGCTTTAATAATGAATTGTAGAATAAATTCTGCAATTGTAAATTCATTTTTGAATTCCAATTTAATAAACTGCATTTCAAAATCCTTTTTCCAATTGCATTTCAAAATCCTTTTTCCAATTGCACTTTAATAAACTGCATTTCAAAATCCTTTTTCCAATTGCACTTTAATAAACTGCATTTTAAAATCCTTTTTTCAGTTGCACTTTAATAAACTGCAGTTCAAAATCCTTTTTCCACTTGCAATTTAATAAACTGCAGTTCAAAATCCTTTTTCCACTTGCAATTTAATAAACTGCAGTTCAAAATCCATTTCCCTTTCCTGTTCGCTCCGGGATTAGGTGCTGGATTAGCTGCTGGATTAGCTCTTCGATTAACAACTTGCTGGAGGCTATTCAAACTAGAAAAATTTGCATTTCCTGCGAAAATGCTGTGTGGATGCTTTAAAGCTGAAGCTGTCTGCTGAAACTAGCTGAAAAAGCTGAAAAGTTGCAGAAATTGTAAAAACTTTGAAGAAGCAAAGGAACTTTGCTAAAATGTAGTAACTTAGCAGAACTGTAATATCTTAGAGGAAACATAATACTTGGCAGAAATACAATAGCATAGCAGAACTTAGCAGAAATATTGTATCTTACCAGAAACATGATAACTTCTCAAAAATACAAGAATTTAGGAGAAATAGTATAAGATAACAGAAAGAATATATTTAGCCAAACATTCTTAAACATTACAGAAATACTATGATTTAGAAAAACAGTACAACATAGCAGAAATGCTGTGATTTACCAGAGACACTGTAATATACTATGAATATTGTAATTTTATATAAATACTATGTTTTAGCAAAAATACTCCAGTTTAGCACAAATATTATAACATAGCAGAAATACTATTCTATAGCAGAAATGCTATATTTAGAAAGAAAAATATAATATAGTAGAAATACTATGATTTAGCAGAAATCTTACAAAATAGCTTAATAACAATGATTTAGAACAGATACTATGATTGAGCAGAATAGTAATAACTTAAGTGAAAATATTGGAAAGGTAAAATGACAAGCTGAATAAAAAGGAACATGGTTAAGTTCGCTGAAAACTAATTTTTGTTCACCTGTGAAAAAACAAAATAAAAATACATTTAGAAAAAAAAACCAAATAAGAACAGCCAACAGATATACACAAAATCAAATATGGATACACAAATCACCAAATACACAGAAAATGAAATATGGATACACAAATGTACAGAGAGAGACACACACAGACAGGGTCTATGCCAGTCAACCAGTCTGAATATATAATATTTTTATCCAACAATGAGATGCTGCCCTAAAAAGGGTCTTTATGTGTGTGTCTTTCTTTCTCTCTCTCTCTCTCTTACACACACACACACACACACACACACACACACAGCAGCATCAGCAAGTGAACAGGGGCTGTTAACAGCATGTTTCTAGGTCAGTCAAACAGCTGTGAGTTTCTCAATTTGAATCCACCAATCAGAGAGGCTGTGTACTTTTTCCCGCCAAAACAGGTGCACCTGTTTTTACACACACGCAGAACAGAGACAGGATTTGTGCTGTCTACTTTTCATAGTGAGGACTCCCCTCAAACAAATGGCTATAATTTCCTAACCGTAGGGGCTAGAACAGTCATTCTCACACCGTTTTGTTCAGAAGAGATGGGGGAATCTTAAAGTGTTGACAATTTATCATTAAAATGTGAATTATTGAAGATATTTGACTTCTAATGCACCATAACTGAGTAGAGGCGAAGCAAAAACTGCTTTGACTTGCGCTCAAACAACGCTTTGTAACTCTAAATCTATATGGAGTATCGATATCATTGTTTCACCGTAAGACACAGCAGGCTTTTGTGAACAGTCATGGAAATTTTCAGGTCTCAGGTCTAACATTCTATTGTTCAGAAGACATGGGGGAATCATCAAGTGTTGTCTTTTAAAAGAAAATATGAATAATTATAGATATATGACATAGATGATTGGTTGTCTTAGAAGCCATGAAAGCCCCAATATGCAATTTGAATGTCTCAGCCCTCATATATGATTGGCTGGCTGGGAAGGCATGAAGGCCTCAATATGCAAATCTGAATGTGTCAGCCCTCAGATGTGATTGGCTGGCTGGGAAGGCATGAAGGCCTCAATATGCAAATTTGAATGTCTCAGCCCTCAGATATGATTGGCTGGTTGGGAAGTCGTGCATGACTTGATATGTCAATTTGAAAATTACAGTCCTCACAGAGGATTGGCTCCCTGAGGAGCTGGCAGGAATACATAGAAATACTATGATTACCCAGAAATACTGTATTTAGTAGAAATATTATGGTTTAGCACAAATACTATAAAATAGCAGAAATAGTATGATTTAGCAGAAATGCTGTATTTAGCACAAATACTGAAAAGCAGCAGAAATGCTATGACTTAGCACAATAGTAATAACTTAAATAGAAAAATTGGAAAAGCAAAATGAACAGCTGAAAAAATGCTGAACATTCTAAGGGTCCCTCAAATGTAATTGTTAAATGAAAAAAAATCAGCAAAAAAAAAGTATAACAGTCACACAATCAAAAATATGGACACATATGGAAACACACATGCACAGAGAGACACAAAGGATCAAATTCAGTCAACCAGTCTAAATATATTGAATTTAAATCATACAATAAGATGCTCCCATAAAAACTCTCTCTCGCGCTCTCTTTCTCTCTCTCTCTCTCACACACACACACACACACACACACACACACACACACACACACACACACACACACACACACTAGCAGCAGCAGCAGCCAAACAGCCTGGGAGCTGCTGAATTTGAATCCACCAATCAGAGAGGCTGTGTACTTTTTCCCGCCAAAACAGATGCACCTGTTTTTACACACATGCAGCACAGAGACAGGATTTGTGCTGTCTATTTTTCATAGTCAGGATTCCCCTCAAACAAATGGCTATAATTTCCTAACCGTAGGGGCTAGAACAGTCATTCTTACACCGTTTTGTTCAGAAGAGATGGGGGAATCTTAAGGTGTTGACAATTTATCATTAATATATGAATTATTAAAGATATTTGACTTGTAATGCACCATAACTGAGTAGAGGCGAAGCAAAAACTGCCTTGACCTGCCCTCAAACAACGCTTTCTAACTCTAAATCTATTTGAGTATCGATATCATTCTTTTTCACCATAAGAGACAGCAGGCTTTGGTGAACAGTCATGGAAATTTTCAGGTCTCTGTGGAAATCCATCAAAAGATATGATGAGAGAAGAAAGTGCCTCATTTCCAGAGTTTGAAATCTGAAGAAATCTGAGCGAGGGACAAATTTCCTACCCTCAAACAAACCCAATTCATGGCCAAATGGTAATAGGTGAGAAAGAAATTCTTGAATTGTGAGCATCAGGAGTGTCTGAAGATATATTGGCACAAGCCTTATGTCTTAACTTCGCTTCGTTCGGGAGATATGACGATTCGAATATGCCTCTCATTACAGAAATCAAGCGGTGATTTTAAACGAACTCTCCATTGACTTTCTATGGGGATTTTTGAGACTTTGTGTTGGTCTGAGGAGATTTGCCAAAATTCTATAAATCTCACAACAATGATAGTGACATTTTCTGAAAGCCAGCAAAAATACCTACGTTTTGATGTATAATTTGTGGAAGTTGAGTGAAAATTGAGCAAGTAGCAAGAAGTTGTTCGGACATGAAGAGAAGACTCATGAAACCTACAGTGGCACACTGAAAGCCAAGTGCATAGCAACCATAACAACGCATGTATTTTCTGAAAAATCACAATTTTGCAACTCAAAACTTAAAGAATGATAAGATGAAAACCGAAACAGATATGAAAAAGCTGAATCATCCATGAATAGCCCAATAATTTGTGAACATTTTAAAGTTTAAATGGAGTTTCTATGTGAAAGTATGAAAAAGTAGTTAAGTTTCAAAAACGAGCAAGTTTTAGCAGAATTGCAGAAGTTTCCCATTCATTTCAATGGGACAAATTAAAGGAAAAAAGCTTAATATTTTAAAAAGTATAATAGCAGAAAATACCAAAAGTCATAGCCGGAAAGAGCAAAAATAGCAGAATAGTTTGAAATTTGAACTGTGAAAATAGCACAAAAATTGTGGAAGTAGTTAAAGAGCAAAAAACGTACGGAAGCAACTTGAAGAATAATAATAAAGTAGAATAATAATAATAAAGAATAAAGAGAAACAGGAACTCAATAGTGTGGATGCATAAAGCATCCACACAATAAAGTAGGATAAAGAACTAGAAAAATTTGCATTTCGAAAATGCTGTGTGGATGCCTTAACGCTGAAGTTGCCTGCTGAAAAAGCTGTAAAAGTTGAAAACTTGCAAAAAGTTATATGGCGGTGAAGAAACTGAAAATTCTGCTGAAAACAGGTGAAGAAGTAGAATTTTTTTGCTGAAAAGTGGCGAAAAGCCAAAAATTCTACTAAAAGGGGTAAAGACAGAAATTGTTGCTGAAAAGTGGTGAAAAAAAAAAATGTTGCCATGAGGAGGATTCGAACCTGGCCCTCAAAGTCTCAAGGCGGCTACTCATCTCACTGAGCCAAAGGCACTCTCAATGAGCCAAACTCATTCTCACAAAGAAGAGGTGGAGAGACGGACAATTCTGCTGAAATGAGCAGAAGCTGCTGAGAATTGTGCTGATAAGAGGAGAAAAGGATGAAAATTTTGCAGAAAAGAGGTGAATCAGCAGAATTTCTGCTGAAAAGAGGTAAAGAAGCAGAAAGTTGCGCTGAAAAGAGATGAATCAGCAGAATTTCTGCTCAAAAGTGTTTTTTCTGAAAACAGCTGAGATTTGTGCTAATAAGAGGTGAAAAGGCTGAAAATTTTGTAGAAGAGGTGAATAGGCAGAATTTGGGCTGAAAAGAGGTGAAAATTCTGCTGAAGAGTTCAATCAGCAGAATTTCTGCTGAAAAGAGTTCTGCAGAACTCTTTTCAGAATTCTGCTGAAAAGATGTTTTTGCTGAAAATAGCTATAAAAGTTGGGATTTGTGCTGAAAAGTGGTGAAAAAACTGAAAATTTTGCTGAAAAGAGGTGAAAAAGCTGAAATTTGTGTTGAAAAGAGTTGAAAAAGTTTAATTGTTAACTGAAAGAAATGTTCCCATAAGCGGGATTTGAACCCCGGCCTCCCAGTCTGAGAACGGATGCTCATCTCACTGAGCTAAAACACACGTCATCCTGGCAAGGAAAATCAGTGAGGCCACTGATAATATGGCAGAAATGGGCAAAAAATATTGCAAAAAAAATTCAATATCTCAAAAGGTATAGAAGTTATGAGCACCAAAAGATATAGCCGGCATAAGCAGAAAGAGCAGAATTTTTTAAAGTTTGAATGGCAAAAATCGGATAAAAACTGAGGGAGTAGTTAAGGGCCAAAAAACGTACGGAAGCAACTAGAATAATAACTAGAAAAATTTGCATTTCCTGCGAAAATGCTGTGTGGATGCCTTAACGCTGAAGCTGTCTGCTGAAAAGCTGAAAAAGATGAAAAGTTGCATGGTGGTGAAAAGAACACGTCGCCCTGAGCAGGATTCAAACCTGGCACTCCTGGTCTCAAGGCAGCTACTCATCTCACTGAGCTAAACTCATTCTCTCAAAAAAGAGGAGGAGAGACCGACAATTCTGCTAAAATGAGCAGAAGCTGGTGAGAATTGTGCTGAGAAGAGGTGAAAAGGCTGAAAATTTTGCAGAAAAGAGGTAAATCAGCAGAATTTCTGCAGAAAAGAGGCAGAACAAAAGAGAAAACTGGTTTTGCCATGACCGGGATTTGAACCTGGCCCTTCTCGTCTCAAGGCAGCTGCTCATCTCACTGAACCAAACTCTTTCTCTCAAAAACAAGAGATGGAGAAACTGACAATTTTGCTAAATGAGCAGAAGCTGCTGAGAATTGTGCTGAGAAGAAGTGAAAAGGCTGAAAATTTTGCAGAAAAGAGGTGAATCAGCAGAATTTCTGCAGAAAAGAGGTAAAGAAGCAATAAGTTGCGCTGAAAAGAGATGAATCAGCAGAATTTCTGCTCAAAGGCGGCTATTCATTTCCCTGAGCCAAAGTCATTCTTACAAAGAAGAGGTGGAGAGACGGACAATTCTGCTGAAATGAGCAGAAGCTGCTGACAATTGTGCTGATAAGAGGTGAAAAGGCTGAAAATTTTGCAGAAAAGAGGTGAATCAGCAGAATTTCTGCAGAAAAGAGGCAAAGAAGCAGAAACTTGCGCTGAAAAGAGATGAATCAGCAGAGTTTCTGCTCAAAAGAGTTGTCTTTTTTCTGAATACAGCCAAAAAAGCTGGAATTTGTGCTGAAAAGGGGTGAAGAAGCTAAAGTATACTAAATCAAAGTATTTGTGCCAAAACATAGTGTTTCTGCCATATTGTGGTACTACTACATTACAACATGAATACGGATTAAAGATGGAAGAAACTGGCAACAAATTCCTTCACTACAAACCAGTCTGATACCACTTCTTTGCAGTGTTCACGTTTACTAAGGCACTACCCAAAAGGCGCCACAAGAGGGCACTCCAACACAAGAGATGAGGTGAATGAGCAGAATTTCTGCTGAAAAGAGGCAGAAGGTTCTGTATGTAGAAAAAGAAACACTGTTGAACCATGTGTGAAATAAATAAAGAAATGAAATGAAAGAACAACCTGGTTCTGCTCAAATTCACCAATCAGAGGTACTGCCTCAGTCTGCTTCATCAGGCTGTGTACTTGTTTCTGCCATGGAGCGTTAACAAGAATCTGAGGTCCATATTAGAAAAGCTGCTAAAATCATAAAACTTTGCAGAATTGTAATAAATTAGCAATATAAATTACAGGTCTGTGATAGTGTATAAATTTGTAGTGAAAAAAAAAAACCAAGGGTGGGATTGAACCCACGACCTTTGAGCTGCAGAGCCGTGTCATTACTGATTGCGCCACCTGGAAAGGGGGCGGTGATCTGAAAGACAGATACTTGGGCAGTCAGAAAATAGATCGCGGTGAGAGGCGAAAAACGCCGTTTTTTGGAGTTACAAAACGTTGTGTAACTCAAAAACTAGGAGGGCTAGCAGCATAATTCTTGTACTGGGTGAATCAGCGGACTTTGGTGTATTTTGACTGCGATTTTCATAGCTCGTTCTACCTCCGTCGCGGAGATATGACGAGAGAAGAAACGGCTTCATTTCCAGAGTTTGAAGACTGAGAGAAGGACAGATTTCCACCCCTCAAACAAACGTAATTGATTGCTCAACGGTAAGATAATTGTAAAAACGGCTTCCACTGTGAGTGTCAGCAGTGTCTGAAGATATATTGGCACAAGCCTCATGTCCTAACTTTGCTTTGTTAAAGAGATATGGCGATTTGAAAATGCCTCCCGTTACAGAATTTCCGCTCTGAATTTCAAAACCTCCCCATAGACTTTGAATGGGGAGTTGTCAGACCTTGTGTCACTCCGAGGGAAATTGCGAAAAAACGGTAAATCTCACAATAAAGATAGTGACATTGTCTGAAAGCCAGCAAAAATACCTACGTTTTGATGTATAATTTGTGGGGGTTGAGTGGAAATTGACCGAGTAGCAAGAAGTTGTTTAGACATGAAGAGAAAATTCAGAACGGACCAGCACTCACTCTGACTTAATTGCATAGCAACCATAGCAACGCATGTATTTTTTGAAAAATCACAAAGCTGCAACTGAAAACTTAAAGAGAGATAAGATTAAAACGGTAGAAGATCTGAAAAAGCTGAATCAGACAGGAATAGCCCAATAATCTGAGAATATTTTAAAGTTTGAATGGAGTTTCTAGGTGAAAGTATCAGGAAGCAGTTAAGTTTCAAAACCAAGCAAGTTTTAGCAGAATTGTGGAAGTTTTCCATTCATTTCAATGGGACACAAAAAGTGTAATATTTTAAAAAGTATAATAGTAATAAACACCAAAAGATATAGCCGGAATTAGCAGAAATAGCAGAACAGTTTAGAGTTTGAACGGAGAAAATCGGCCGAAAACTGAGGGAGTAGTTAAGTGCCGAAAAACGGGGCAGCAACTTGAAGAATAAAGTTTAAAACAGGAACTCAATAGTGTGGAAGCCCTTTTAGGGCATCCACACAATAAAGAGAAACAGGAACTCAATAGTGTGGATGCCTTTGAAGGCATCCACAAAACTAGAAAAATTTGCATTTCCTGCGAAAATGCAGTGTGGATGCTTTAAAGCTGAAGCTGTCTGCTGAAACTAGCTGAAAAAGCTGAAAAGTTGCAGAACTTGTAAAAACTTTGCTGAAGCAAAGGAACTTTGCTAAAATGTAATTACTTAGCAGAACTGCAATATCTTAGAGAAAACATAATACTTGGCAGAAATACAATAGCACAGCAGAACCTAGCAGAAATATTGTAACTCACCAGAAACACGATAACTTCTCAAAAATACAAGAATTTAGGAGAAATAGTATAAAATAACAGAAAGAATATATTTAGCCAAACATTCTTAAACATTACAGAAATACTATGTTTTAGAAAAACGGTACAACATAGCAGAAAAGCTGTGATTTACCAGAGACACTGTAATATACTATGAATATTCTAATTTTAAATAAATACTATGTTTTAGCAAAAATACTCCAGTTTCGCACAAGTATTATAACATAGCAGAAATACTACTCCATAGCAGAAATGCTATATTTAGAAAGAAAAATATAATATAGTAGAAATACTATGATTTAGCAGAAATCCTACAATACAGCTTAATAACAATGATTTAGAACAGATACTATGATTGAGCAGAATAGTAATAACTTAATTGAAAATATTGGAAAGGTAAAATGACAAGCTGAATAAAAAGGAACATGGTTAAGTTCGCTCAAAACTAATTTTTGTTCACCTGTGAAAAATAAAATAAAAATACATTTAGAAAAAAACAAATAAGAACAGCCAACAGATACATACAAAATCAAATATGTATACACAAATCAACAAATACACACAAAATCAAATATGGATACACAAATGTAGAGAGAGAGACACACAGACAGGGTCTATGCCAGTCAACCAGTCTGAATATATATTTTTATCCAACAATGAGATGCTGCCCTAAAAAGGGTTATTGTGTGTGTGTCTTTCTTTCTCTCTCTCTCTCTTACACACACACACACACACACACACACACACACACACACACACACACACAGCAGCAAATGAACAGGGGCTGTTAACAGCATGTTTCTAGGTCAGTCAAACAGCTGTGAGCTTCTCAATTTAAATCTACCAATCAGAGAGGCTGTGTGCTTTTTCCCGCCAAAACTGGTGCACCAAGTGCAGGCTTTTACACACGCAACACAGAGAGAGACAGGATTTTTGCGGTCTATTTCTCATAGTCAGGATTCCCCTCAAACAAACAGCCATAAATTCCTAACCGTAGGGGCTAAAACAGTCATTCTTAGACCGTTTTGTTCAGAAGACATGGGGGAATCTTGAAATGTTGACCATTTAAAATGAAAATATGAATAATTATAGATATATGACATAGATGATTGGTTGGCTTAGAAACCATGAAGGCCCCAATATGCAAATTTGAATGTGTCAGGCCTCAGATATGATTGGTTGTCTTGGAAGCCATGAAGTCCCCAATATGCAAATTTGAATGTGCCAGCCCTCAGATATGATTGGCTGGCTGGGAAGCCATGAAGGCAACAATATGCAAATTTGAATGTGCAAGCCCTCAGATATGATTGGTTGTCTTAGAAGCCATATAAAAAGCAGTAAAACTGTACTATGATTTGGTAGAAAAACTATAATTAATCAAAAATACTATATTTGGCAGAAATACTATTTTTTAGCAGAAACACTACATTTAGCACAAATCTCATAAAAAAGCAGAAATAGTATGATTTAGCAGAAATGCTGTATTTAGCACAAATCTCATAAAAAAGCAGAAATAGTATGATTTAGCAGAAATGCTGTATTTAGCACAAATACTGAAAAGCAGCAGAAATGCTATGACTTAGCACAATATTAATAACTTAAATAGAAAAATTGGAAAAGCAAAATGGACAGCTGAAAAAATCCTGAACATGCTAAGGGTCCCTCAAATCTAATTGTTAAATGAAAAAAAAATCAGTCAAAAAAAAGTATAACAGTCACACAATCACAAATATGGACACATATGGAAACATACATGCACAGAGAGACACACACAGGACCAAATTCAGTCAACCAGTCTAAATATATTGAATTTAAATCATACAATAAGATGCTCCCATACAAAGGCTCACACACACACACACACACACACGCGCACACACACACACACACACACACACACACACACACACAGCAGCAGCAGCAGCAGCAAGTGAACAGGGGCTGTTAACAGCATGTTTCTAGGTCAGTCAAACAGCTGTGAGCTTCTCAATTTGAATCCACCAATCAGGGAGGCTGTGTGCTTTTTCCTGCCAAAACTGGTGCACTAAGTGCAGGCTTTACAGCACAGAGAGACAGGATTTTGCAGTCTATTTCTTACAGTGAGGACTCACCTCAAACAAACAGCCATAAATTCCTAACCAGAGGCTAAAACGGTCATTCTTAGACCGTTCTGTTCATAAGACATGGGAGAATCTTGAAATGTTGACCATTTAAAATAAAAATATGAAATATCATAGATATATGACATAGATGATTGGTTATCTAAGAAGCCACGAGGGCCCCAATATGCAAATTTGAATGTGTCAGGCCTCAGATATGATTGGTTGTCTTGGAAGCCATGAAGGCCCCAATATGCAAATTTGAATGTGCTAGGCCTCAGATATGATTGGCTGTCTGGGAAGCCATGAAGGCAACAATATGCAAATTTGAATGTGCCAGTCCTCAGATATGATTGGCTGGCTGGGAAGCCATGAAGGCAACAATATGCAAATTTGAATGTGCAAGCCCTGAGATATGATTGGTTGTCTTAGAAGCCATATAAAAAGCAGTAAAACTGTACTATGATTTGGTAGAAAAACTATAATTAATCAAAAATACTATATTTGGCAGAAATACTATTTTTTAGCAGAAACACTACATTTAGCACAAATCTTATGAAATAGCAGAAATAGTATGATTTAGCAGAAATGCTGTATTTAGCACAAATCTCATAAAAAGCAGAAATAGTATGATTTAGCAGAAATGCTGTATTTAGCACAAATCTCATAAAAAGCAGAAATAGTATGATTTAGCAGAAATGCTGTATTTAGCACAAATACTGAAAAGCAGCAGAAATGCTATGACTTAGCACAATATTAATAACTTAAATAGAATAATTGGAAAAGCAAAATGGACAGCTGAAAAAATCCTGAACATGCTAAGGGTCCCTCAAATCTAATTGTTAAATGAAAAAAAAATCAGTCAAAAAAAAGTATAACAGTCACACAATCACAAATATGGACACATATGGAAACATACATGCACAGAGAGACACACACAGGACCAAATTCAGTCAACCAGTCTAAATATATTGAATTTAAATCATACAATAAGATGCTCCCATACAAAGGCTCACACACACACACACACACGCGCACACACACACACACACACACACACACACACACACACACACACACACACACAGCAGCAGCAGCAGCAAGTGAACAGGGGCTGTTAACAGCATGTTTCTAGGTCAGTCAAACAGCTGTGAGCTTCTCAATTTGAATCCACCAATCAGGGAGGCTGTGTGCTTTTTCCTGCCAAAACTGGTGCACTAAGTGCAGGCTTTTACAGCACAGAGAGACAGGATTTTTGCAGTCTATTTCTTACAGTGAGGACTCACCTCAAACAAACAGCCATAAATTCCTAACCGTAGAGGCTAAAACGGTCATTCTTAGACCGTTCTGTTCATAAGACATGGGAGAATCTTGAAATGTTGACCATTTAAAATAAAAATATGAAATATCATAGATATATGACATAGATGATTGGTTATCTAAGAAGCCACGAGGGCCCCAATATGCAAATTTGAATGTGTCAGGCCTCAGATATGATTGGTTGTCTTGGAAGCCATGAAGGCCCCAATATGCAAATTTGAATGTGCTAGGCCTCAGATATGATTGGCTGTCTGGGAAGCCATGAAGGCAACAATATGCAAATTTGAATGTGCCAGTCCTCAGATATGATTGGCTGGCTGGGAAGCCATGAAGGCAACAATATGCAAATTTGAATGTGCAAGCCCTGAGATATGATTGGTTGTCTTAGAAGCCATATAAAAAGCAGTAAAACTGTACTATGATTTGGTAGAAAAACTATAATTAATCAAAAATACTATATTTGGCAGAAATACTATTTTTTAGCAGAAACACTACATTTAGCACAAATCTTATGAAATAGCAGAAATAGTATGATTTAGCAGAAATGCTGTATTTAGCACAAATCTCATAAAAAAGCAGAAATAGTATGATTTAGCAGAAATGCTGTATTTAGCACAAATCTCATAAAAAAGCAGAAATAGTATGATTTAGCAGAAATGCTGTATTTAGCACAAATACTGAAAAGCAGCAGAAATGCTATGACTTAGCACAATATTAATAACTTAAATAGAAAAATTGGAAAAGCAAAATGGACAGCTGAAAAAATCCTGAACATGCTAAGGGTCCCTCAAATGTAATTGTTAAATGAAAAAAAATCAGTCAAAAAAAAGTATAACAGTCACACAATCACAAATATGTACACATATGGAAACACACATGCACAGAGAGACACACACAGGATCAAATTCAGTCAACCAGTCTAAATATATTGAATTTAAATCATACAATAAGATGCTCCCATAAAAAGGCTCTCTCTGTCTGTCTCACACACACACACACACACACACACACACACACACACACACACACACACACACACACACAGCAGCATCAGCAAGTGAACAGGGGCTGTTAACAGCATGTTTCTAGGTCAGTCAAACAGCTGTGAGCTTCTCAATTTGAATCCACCAATCAGAGAGGCTGTGTGCTTTTTCCCGCCAAAACTGGTGCACCAAGTGCAGGCTTTTACAGCACAGAGAGAGACAGGATTTTTGCAGTCTATTTCTCATAGTCAGGACTCCCCTCAAACAAACAGCCATAAATTCCTAACCGTAGGGGCTAAAACGGTCATTCTTAGACCGTTTTGTTCAGACGACATGGGGGAATCTTGAAATGTTGACCATTTAAAATAAAAATATGAAATATTATAGATATATGACATAGATGATTGGCTGGCTGGGAAGCAATGAAGGCCCCAATATGCAAATTTTAATGTGCCAGCCCTCAGATATGATTGGCTGGCTGGGAAGCCATGAAGGCAACAATATGCAAATTTGAATGTGCCAGCCCTCAGATATGATTGGTTGTCTTAGAAGCCATGAATGTCCCAATATGCAAATTTGAATGTGCCAGCCCTCAGATATGATTGGCTGGCTGGGAAGCCGTCCAGGTCCTGATACGTAAATTTGAATATTACAGTCCTTACAGATGACTGACTCCCTGGGGACCTGGCAGAAATATATAGAAATACAATGATTACACAGAAATACTGCATTTAGTAGAATTACTATGTTTTAGCACAAATACTATAAAATGGCAGAAATGCTATAATTAAGCAGAAATACTATATTAAGTACAAATCCTATAAAATAGCAGAAATAGTATGATTGAGCACAAATGCTGTATTTAGTTCAAATACTGAAAAGCAGCAGAAATGCTATGACTTAGCACAATAGTAATAACTTAAATAGAAAAATTGGGAAAGCGAAATGGACAGCTGAAAAAATCCTGAACATGCTAAGGGTCCCTCAAATGTAATTGTTAAATGAAAAAAAAAAAATCAGTAAAAAAAAGTATAACAGTCACACAATAACAAATATGGACACATATAGAAACACACATGCACAGAGAGACACACACAGGACCAAATTCAGTCAACCAGTCTAAATATATTGAATTTAAATCATACAAAAAGATGCTCCCATAAAAAGGCTCTCTCTCACACTCACACTCACACAAACACACACACACACACACACACACACACACACACACAGGAAGAGAGAAACAAGTTTCTAGTTCAGTCAAGCAGCCTGGGAGCTGCTAAATTTGAATCCACCAATCAGAGAGGCTGTGTACTTTTTCCCGCCAAAACAGGTGCACCTGTTTTTACACACACGCACACAGAGAGAGACAGGATTTCTGCAGTGTATTTCTCATAGTGAGGATTCCTCTCAAACAAATGGCCATAATTTCCTAACCGTAGGGGCTAGAACGGTCATTCTTACACCGTTTTGTTCAGAAGAGATGGGGGAATCTTACAGTATTGACAATTTATCATTAAAATCTGAATTATTAAAGACATTTGACTTGTAATGCACCATTACTGAGTAGGGGCGAAGCAAAAACTGCCTTGACCTGCCCTCAAACAACGCTTTCTAACTCTAAATCTATTTGGAGTATCGATATCATTCTTTCACCGTAAGAGACAGCAGGCTTTGGTGAACAGTCATGGAAATTTTCAGGTCTGTGTGTAAATCCATCAAAAAGATATGACGAGAGAAAAAAGTGCCTCATTTCCAGTGTTTGAAATCTGAAGAAATCTGAGCGAGGGACAAATTTCCTACCCTCAAACAAACCCAATTCATGGCCAAATGGTAATAGGTGAGAAAGAAATTCTTGAATTGTGAGCGTCAGGAGTGTCTGAAGATATACTGGGACAAGCCTTATGTCTTAACTTTGCTTCGTTAAGGAGATATGACGATTCGAATATGCCTCTCATTACAGAAATCCAGCGGTGATTTTGAACAAACTCTCCATTGACTTTCTATGGAGAGTTTTGCGACTTTGTGTTGGTCTGAGGAGATTTGCCAAAATTCTATAAATCCCACAACAATGATAGTGACGTTTTCGGAAAGCCAGCAAAAATACCTACCTTTTGATGTATAATTTGTGGAAGTTGAGTGAAAATTGAGCAAGTAGCAAGAAGTTGTTCGGACATGAAGAGAAGACTGCAAAACCTTCAGTGGCACACTGGAAGCCAAGTGCATAGCAACCATAACAACGCATGTATTTTCTGAAAAATCACAATTTTGCAACTGAAAAGAGGCATAAAAGTAAAATGGTAAAAGATTTGAAAAAGTTGATTTATACCTGAATAGCCCAATAATTTGTGAACATTTTAAAGTTTAAATGGTTGTTCTACGTGAAAATATGAGGAAGTAGTTAAGTTTCAAAAACAAGCAAATTTTAGCAGAATTGCAGAAGTTTCCCATTCATTTCAATGGGACAAATTAAAGGAAAAAAGCGTAATATTTTAAAAAGTATAATAGCAAAAAATACCAAAAGTCATAGCCATCATTAGCAGAAATAGCAGAATAGTTTAAAATTTGAACGGTGAAAATCGGCGGAAAATTGTGGAAGTAGTTAAGTGCCAAAAAGTGTACGGAAGTCCCAAGAGGAACTCAATAGTGTGGATGCTTAACCAGCATCCACACAATAATAAAGAACTAGAAAAATTTGCATTTCCTGCAAAAATGCTGTGTGGATGCCTTAACGCTGAAGCTGTCTGCTGAAAAGCTGAAAAAGATGAAAAGTTGCAAAAAGTTGTATGGTGGTGAAAAAACAAAACTTCACCCTAAGCAGGATTCGAACCTGGCCCTCCTGGTCTCAAGGCGGCTACTCATCTCTTTCTGCAGAAAAGAGGTAAAGAAGCAGAAAGTTGCGCTGAAAAGAGATGAATCAGCAGAATTTCTGCTCAAAAGAGGTTTTTTCTGAAAACAGCTGAGATTTGTGGTAATAACAGGTGAAAAGGCTGAAAATTTTGCAGAAGAGGTGAATAAGCAGAATTTGGGCTGAAAAGAGGTGAAAATTCTGCTGAAAAGAGTTCAATCAGCAGAATTTCTGCTGAAAAGATGTTTTTGCTGAAAATAGCTGAAAAAGCTGGGATTTGTGCTGAAAAGTGGTGAAAAAACTGAAAATTTTGCTGAAAAGGGGTGAAAAAGCTGAAAATGAGTTGAAAAAGTTTAACTGTTAACTGAAAGAAATGTTGCCATAAGCGGGATTTGAACCCGGGCCTCCCAGTCTGAGAACGGATGCTCATCTCACTGAGCTAAAACACAGGTCAACACGGCAAGGAAAATCAGTGACGCCACTGATGATATGGCAGAAATGGGCAAAAAATATTGCAAAAAAAATTCAATATCTCAAAAAGTATAGAAGTTATGAGCACCAAAAGTCATAGCCGGCATTAGCAGAAATAGCAGAATTTTTTAAAGTTTGAATGGCGAAAATCGGATAAAAACTGTGGGAGTAGTTAAGTGTCGAAAAACGTACGGAAGCAACTAGTAAATAGTGGAAGAAAGAATAAAGAGAAACAGGAACTCAATAGTGTGGAAGCCCTTTTAGGGCATCCACACAATAAAGAATAATGAGAAACAGGAACTCAATAGTGTGGAAGCCCTTTTAGGGCATCCACACAATTTGCATTTCCTGCGAAAATGCTGTGTGGATGCCTTAATGCTGAAGCTGTCTGCTGAAAAGCTGAAAACGATGAAAAGTTGCAAAAAGTTGTATGGTGGTGAAAAAAAAAAAAGCCGCCCTGAGCAGGATTCGAACCTGGCCCTTCTGGTCTCAAGGCGGCTATTCAGTTCCCTGAGCTGAGATGAATCAGCAGAATTTCTGCAGAAAAGAGGCAAAGAAGCAGAACGTTGCGCTGAAAAGAGGTGAATGAGCAGAATTTCTGCTGAAAAGAGGCAGAACAACCTGGTTCTGCTCAAATTCACCAATCAGAGCTACTGCCTCTGTCTGCTTCATTAGGCTGTGTACTTGTATGTATTTCGGTCCATATTAGAAAAGCTGCTAAAATCATAAAACTTTGCAGAATTGTAATAAATGATCAATATAAATCACATGTCTTGGATAGTGTATAAATGTGTAGTGAAAAAAAAAAAAGTTGAACAAGGTGGGATTGAACCCACGGCCTTTGAGCTGCAGAGCCGTGTCATTACTGATTGCGCCACCTGGGAAGGGAGCGGTCGGCTCAAAAACATAGACATGACCAGTCAGAAAATAGATCGCGGTGAGCGGCGAAAAGCGCCGTTTTTTGGAGTTACAAAACGTCGTGTAACTCAAAAACTAGGAGGGCTAGCAGCATAATTTTTGTACTGGGTGAATCAGCGGACTTTGGTGTATTTTGACTGCGATTTTCATAGCTCTTTGTACCTCCGTCGCGGAGATATGATGAGAGAAGAAACGGCTTCATTTTCAGAGTGTGAAAACTGAGAGGAGGACAGATTTCCACCCCTCAAACAAACGTAATTTATGGCTCAACGGTAAGATGAATGTAAAAACTGCTTCCACTGTGAGTGTCAGGAGTGTCTGAAGATATATTGGCACAAGCCTCATGTCCTAACTTTGCTTTGTTAAGGAGATATGGCGATTTGAAAATGCCTCCCGTTACAGAATTTCAGCTCTGAATTTCAAAACCTCCCCGTAGACTTTGAATGGGGAGTAACCAGACCATGTGTCACTTCGAGGCAAATTGCGAAAAAACGGTAAATCTCACAATAAAGATAGTAACATTGTCTGAAAGCCAGCAAAAATACCTACGTTTTGATGTATAATTTGTGGGGGTTGAGTGGAAATTGAGCGAGTAGCAAGAAGTTGTTCGGACATGAAGAGAAAATTCAGAACAGACCAGCGCTCACTGTGAGTTAATTGCATAGCAACCATAGCAACGCATGTATTTTCTGAAAAATCACAAAGCTGCAACTGAAAACTTAAAGAGAGATAAGATTAAAACGGTAGAAGGTCTGAAAAAGCTGAATCACACAGGAATAGCCCAATAATCTGAGAACATTTTAAAGTTTGAATGGAGTTTCTAGGTGAAAGTATGAGGAAGTAGTTATGTTTCAAAAACAAGCAAGTTTTAGCAGAATTGTGGAAGTTTTCCATTCATTTCAATGGGACACAAAAAGTGTAATATTTTAAAAAGTATAATAGTAATAAACACCAAAAGATATAGCCGGAATTAGCAGAAATAGCAGAACAGTTTAGAGTTTGAATGGAGAAAATCGGCTGAAAACTGAGGGAGTAGTTAAGTGGCGAAAAACGGGGCAGCAACTTGAAGAATAAAGTTTAAAGAGAAACAGGAACTCAATAGTGGCATCCACACAATTAGCCACACCGTGGGATGTAAGGAGCTCTCTGATTGGTTGGTCAGACACAGGCTGTCTGCCAGCCTGGATTTTTCTAGCTCATATCTTCACCCTGCTACGAAGCGTGTGTGCTTGTACAAAGGCCGTTCAGCGTCGGGATTTACACTCGGCTCGACATGGATATGTGAAGAATGAAGGGACCCTGCAGCGATACGGAGAGCCCAACATCTGACTGAGTGCCTGTTTACACGGTCTGACCACCTGTTGAAGGTAAGGTGCTAACGTGGCTAACGCTAGCATCACCGCACGTAGCCCCGTTATTTTAAGGACATTTTAGCTTATGAAAGTTTTACGTCGCAGCTGTACGAGCTCGCTACGTGTTTTGTGAGCTGCTGTGCTCTTCACAAATAAAGCTGGAAGCAGCTCAGACTGTTAGAACCAGCACTGAGGCCTGTTACATTTATACAGTGTTAGAGCAATGGCTGCAACCTACAGCCTTTAAACTAGCGATTACAATGCTGACAGTAAACTCGTCAGTCCAGATGTTACCACATTACTCTATGGTACTTAGAGTTAAAACAACTGAGACAGGCTGATTAAAATAACAGCTGTCAGTTCTCTCATTCCTTATATCAAGACTGGAGATCACACTACTGATTTCAGTTCATTTAATATGTGAGTGCACAGATTCATTCTCAACTGGACATAAATGATGATCAAAGGTTGTATATATGATGAATTCATCAAATCCCAGCCTCTAACACAGTGCGCTGAATCTTAGCTTTGAATGTCCAGTATATTCTAATCAGTGCAATGTAAGCATTCACTGAACCTATAGTATCTACACCTGTGTGGCAAATGTGTGGTAAAGATACAGATAATGAAATTTAATTATTAATACAATATACATCATGAGAAACGAAAGCTGAAATTGATTCAGTTTAGTACTTTTCTCTGTATGCTGTGATTATAAAGGCCTTAAATTCTGTGATATATACTGTAAATGATTTTCACAGAGGTCTTAAAGTACTTAAATCACTGCTGATAGTCTGGTTGTTTATATTTTCACATGTTTTTGTGTCTGTAGGGCTGTTTGATGACGATTTGGACTCCTCTGGGAGATGAGGACACACCCACATCTGTTCCATACTGCAGCCATGGATGGTGTTACAGCTCTGAGTCAGCTTTGGGCCATCACACGCACACACTAGAAAACCAGCACAAGGAGGTGCTGGTTTTCTAGTGTGTTTTGAACTGCAGTTTATTAAAGTGCAACTGAAAAAAGGATTTTAAAATGCAGTTTATTAAAGTGCAATTGGAAAAAGGATTTTGAAATGCAGTTTATTAAATTGGAATTCAAAAATGAATTTACAATTGCAGAATTTATTCTACAATTCATTATTAAAGCACAGAAATTTTTATTTCGATGCGCGTGGCTCTTGTGGTCCTCCATAATGTTGAACTTGGTTGATAAGGCACTGACTTGGGCAGTAACTTGGTCACTTGAACAGATTTTGAAAACCTTCACCTTAAGGTCAAGCTCTCGGTGGGCTTGACCATAAGGTGAAGGTCAGCGGTCAAGTTTTCTAAAACTCGAGAAGGAAGTCACCAAGGAAATTCAAATTCATACCATGGATTCATCTCATAAAACACTTTTAGATTGAGTCTCTGTGACCTTAACCTCAAGGTCAGAGGTCAACTTTTCTGAAACTCTCTTGGGATTTTCATTATCATGGATATTTTTACTTGGAGGCTGAGAGGTAGCACTGGCAGCCCCCAGTATTTTTAGCCAGTAAATGTACATGCTAATAGTACCTTGCCTTTCCTGAGCTAGTGCACATTTTACTCTGCAAAACATGCCATGAATGCCTATGCTACACACAGGTTAATTGTATCCCACTTTTTGCATTTAAACATTCGCTGCTGTAATCAGCATTAATATATTGATACTTGTACTTCAGATGTCATGAAGATTCATGCAAGTCATGTGTCAGTCAGTTTGGGTCTACTCAAAGTTTACCTTTAGGTAAATTCATATTAAATTATCAATATGCTGAATTCACAGATGGGGTTCTACATTGGATGTAATTTCAACATCCTGTAAGCTTTTTAACCAGTTACTAGTGGCACTCAGTCACTGTGTGTGTGTGTGTGTGTGTGTGTGTGTGTGTGTGTGTGTGTGTGTGTGTGTGTGTGTGTGTGTGTGTGTGTGTGTGGCAATGGTTAGTTGAGGTTTGCTGAGATGGAATGCATGTATATTTTCTTTCTTTTTTTGACCCATCCTATTCCCCGAGGAATCTGTTGGTAATGTGTGGCCTTGATCATGACTGGGGACATTATATTTCACCAATAAATTGTTGAGCATTGCTTACCTTGTGTCCATATAGTTGTTTTTGTCTCCTTTTTTAAAATGTCTGGACATTTTATTGCTACTCTCTGTATTGCTTTCTTTGGGGAATGTCATAGTTTCAAAAACTAAACTTTGAACTTTAC
Source organism: Oreochromis aureus (assembly GCF_013358895.1). NCBI lineage: Eukaryota > Metazoa > Chordata > Actinopteri > Cichliformes > Cichlidae > Oreochromis > Oreochromis aureus. Next base: position 4,081,837 of record NC_052962.1, on the reverse strand, counting down.
CTGTCTTCATACTGACCTGCTTACTTGTTAGCTTTGATTTCTGTGTGACAATCTGGAATTGCTGTCTTGACTCAAATTGAGTATGTATTTGTTGGTCTGGATGTTATAGCTAAAGTGAGATCTAATCTTTCTTGACCTGGAACTTGATAGCTACATTGCATCTAGAAAGTATTTGCAGCACTCACTTGTTCTGCATTTTGCCATGTTACAACCTTACTCCAAAATGGATTAAATTAATTTTTCACCTCAAAATTCTACAAAAAACACCACATAATGGAAAAGGGAAAAAGGTTTGCTTAAAATTCTTGCAAAATTATTCAAGACAAGAGTATAAGAAGTACATTCACAACCTTTGCCACTGCACTCAGTAAAAGCTCAGGTCCATTCTGTTTAATGTGCATCCTTTTACTTATGCCTTTCCTGACCTGGTACATATTTTACTCTATAAAACGTCTTGTGAGCCATGAATGCCTACACTATACACAGGTTATCTCACTTTTTGCATTTAAACACTCACTGCTGTAAACGGCATCAATATACTCATAGCTAAGGAAACCGTTGGGCGTGAGACATCTCTATCATACTTTCTCTTTAAATCCATCACCCAATGTTTCTAACTTAGTGAGTGCTTCTGTAAAAGGATCATAAGCAGCATTTTTGTTAGGGAGGAGGTGCAACATGTATCACCAAACATCACACACGCATCTCCTTGTTCAGCTAACAACATGCCTTTCTATTCTGTAGTTGGGAGAGTAGTTGGATGCATTTGTTGTCATAGAGCTTCAAGTGAATTTCTAGTCCATCCATTCATTCGTTCCATTTGCCCTTATCAGCGTCATGAGGGGGATGAAGCTTATCCCAGCTGCCATAGAGTGAGGGTACACCCTGGACAGGTGTGGTAATCTGGTAATCTGACACAGGGCTACACAGAGAGACAGGTAACCATTCACACTTGCATTCACCTCTTGGGCATTTAAGAATCATCAATTAACCTAACCCCACTAATTGCCTGTCTTTGGACTGTGAGAGGAAGCCGGACTACCTGGAGACAACCTACACAAACACACGGGAATATGCAAATTCCACACAGAAAGGCCCAGTGAGATGGTGGAGTTGAATCTGAGAACACTGCTAACCATCGTGGCACCGTGCAGCCCTGCAACTGAAGAGAATCTAGTAAATCTTTGCTGGTTATAATAGATGTGATTTATCAACTGTGGTTGTTGTTGGTTTCTATCGCATGTCCAAAGAATGTGAATCCGGCCGCAATTTGAGTCCGTGTTTATACTTATCAGGGACCTCTTGAGACAGAACTGTGGCATCTTTATACATTTCCGAGTCAGCCTCTAAGAAATCCTTGAAGCGTTTAAACCTGCATTGCTTCTGTGTGTGTGTGTGTGTGTGTTAGCAGGCTTGTTAATGCATTCCCTATCTGTATGTGTGTGTTATTTTCATTTTTTACCTTTTGTTGCTATGCTAAGGACTCTTCCCTTTCTCCACCTCTGCCCGGCATCAGTCGGCCTGAGTTTTGTGCTTATCAGGACAACCTTTAACCGAATGTTTTGTGTCCCCACACTAAAAACAGACTTCATTCATTCTCCCTCCACCTTCTGCAGCAGTCTGTCTCTCCAACATCCTTAATCTCTGTGGCCATAGGCTGGTGAAGTTGCTATACGGCGTGATTATGGCGTATGCTGGTGGTCTCCCTGTAAGGCTGAGGGTGATGTCATTTTCTGACCACCTGCCGTTGACTTCTGATGGGTGGTGTGTCTCCACTTTAAAATAATCAGTCTTAATTTCGGTTTCTGTTGGTTTAAATTCCACTTCAGGAATAATGAGTGTTGTGGTTCATTCATTCCTGGAAGAAAAGGAAGTAGCTTCTAAGTCCGCATTAAAATCAGAGCAGTTCCTCTAGCAGTGTATTGTGCCAACTGGGGGAGGTTGGTTGATGTTGAAGCTTGTTTTTCAGGTTTAGAGTGGGGTTGAGGTGAAGCTGTGGAATTCTTACCGAAATCTGCCCTTGGATGTAAGTCTGATGATGCTGATGGTGCTTGTCTGTCATTTTGCTCCAGCCTTTGTGCTCAAGGAGCCTTTGTGCTTCTGACACACTGAGACGTCTGATTAGTATCATTTTTCATCCCTGCCTGTCAACACTTTGTCTTCCCTTTTTTGGATTATTTTATGTTATACTCAAATAGTTTGTGTTACACTTAATTTCTGTCGGCTTTTGGAATTTGAGCTCCCCATGTTGTTCACATTTAATGTCAGAGACAGAGATTCTCTGTGATTCTCAGTCAGTTATGACTTATGTAACCCACAATCCCACTAACATGAATCTGCCTGTGGCAACATTAGCCTTAACTAAAGCTTGGTTTTAATCTTTTTGTTGTTCTTATTTAAGTTTTCTGGATAAAGTTTGGATCGATGTCCCCTTGCTAGAAGACACCAGCTCTGTTGTAAATGGGTCAATATCTACAACACTGTAGAGGAGATGGATAATATCTAAAAATATTTGCTTTAAAAGCCCAGAAAATAAATAAATGAATAAATTAAAAAAAAAAACATGGGAAAGAATAGCTTTAAATTTTAGTTTTTTTTAAACTTTTTGTGCAAGAAAAAAAAACCATTTTTAGCCATGGAACTGGAGCATTTAGTTTAGTTTATCATGAACTGTGAGCTCTGTAACATTTTATTTATTTTCATTTGTTTATTTTATTTGCAATCTGTTCCTCTCAAAGGAACAAGTACATATTTATTTGATGAGTAACTCAAACCCATGCAGACTGTCTTGTTTTCTGGGATTTGGTGAGATAGATCTTTGTGTATAGCTAGACGACTGCCTCCACAGGTGACTACATCACACGAAAAATGTAGATTTGGATTTACACTTCTAATATATATTTTAGTTCTTTTTTTTTTTAAGATATCAATAGCAAATTTTAAAATACATTCATACACCAATAAAAACACTTTAAAAGGTCATTCTGATTAATATTTAGATTTCAGGATGGTCCGCGAACACTCAGTGTGCTAAAGAAGTTTTCATTCCTTTCTGGAGAGATACCAAAGCAGAAGTTGCATGTAGGGTATGACGTGTTGTCTCAATCAGAATCTGAATCAGAGCAACTTTATTAAACCCAGAGGGAAACTGAGTTGTCATAGCAGCAAATATACAACAAACATTGCAAACGCACTCTTATAAAATGAGTGTAGAAACAGAGATATTGATAGAAGTTAATATTGATAGTCTTGAGTTAAAAGTACGTTTTTTGTTTTGTTTTTAATGACATTTTTGACAGTTGCTAAAAGCGTTTGCTTAAATGTTACTGTAGTTTATTTTTCTAAAACCAGGCAAATAATTATCATAATAAACTAATGACAACATGGTTATGATTTGCCAGGCAAGGCATTTCTTTCTAAAAGAGACCTTAACAGTGATATTATATTGCACAAGTCAGGTCCGATACTGTATATTAGTGCAACTAACCATGATTTTCCTCTTTCATTCAAATCTGGCTTTAACTTACTGCAAAATGTATACAAATCAAATTATGTCATTTTGGTTCTGTGTTGAGGATACCCTCTTTACTGTGAGGACATCCTTACTCCTGCATTTTATGATGACAATGACATCTTCTGAGAACCTTATATTCAGTTGTTCTGAGATTAAAATATGCATGTTCCAATTTTTTACAAGTGTTTTTAAAATAAATTAATATTTTTTTAATATAAAGGACAGTTGCAGATTTCTGTCAGAATCTGCAGATTATAAACTACAAATAAAATGTTCACGTTGTCTTCCCAACAGTTTCACTGACATCTACACTGGATGGCCAGGAAGCGTTCGCGATGTCTTCTCGGGCGCGGATTCAGTACCACATACGAAAGTGACCCAGATCGGATTTGAAAATATCGGATTTGTGCCGTTCACACTGTCATACCATGATCGGATATGGGTCGCATAGGGGCAAAAAAGTCGGATTTGATGCGCTTTCGCCTGCAGTGTGAACGTAGCCTAAAACTGCAATAAGGATCATTATTAGGTTATTTACATTATTATGTAAATAAGAGAATAATTTAAAGCAAAAACTGGGAAACGTAAAGTCCGAAGTCTTTATATTAAGGGCCATCAGTCAAACAATATTGTTTGCTCTGGGTCTAAACAGAGCGCGTTGTGTGTGACGTCTTCTTTTATGCATGCGGGCCGCTTTGAGCGCTCACACTAGAGCGCTGCGTTTGCTGTCGCATTTTATTTGTAGTGTGAACAAGCAGACAAAAAAATCGGATTTGATCAAAAAATCGGAATTGAGCATTAAGACCTGCAGTGTGAACGTAGCCTAAGTCCTGCGACAGACTGGCGACCTGTCCAAGGTGTACCTTGCCTCTCGCCCTATGACAGCTGGGATAGACTCCAGCGCCCCCACAACCCTGAAAAAGAGAATGGATGGATGGATGGATTTCTAAGTCCTTTAACACTGTATTTTAAAATGAAATGTGGTTGTAAAATGTAAAGACAACGGTTTGGAGCTCATGTAATTATACTGATAAATGTCTTAAAATAATATCCAAACTGGCAACATGCATGAAATGGACGCTAACTGTCACTTTGAGTTTAAATCAGTGACAACATTTCTAATGATACTAGACTAACAAAACTCTGTGCACAATCACAACTAGTGTAAATTAAATATCCTTTCTGGTCCTTCTCTAATGATATAAATGTGTCTCTTAATGTAATATGTATTTATATTTTAGGATTTTCGCTCAAGAAAATGAACAAGGTTGCAAAATGTATCTATACTGTGACTGCCATCATCTTTGTCATCAAGTATAACAACATGGTCTCCAACTGATAGTGCTCTGTATTCACCAGTGCCACAGTCACTTTTACAAATACCATTTATATCTGGGTTGTCCATTCCTGCATTGTTGACTATGCCCTGACACATCTGAAGAGAGGATTGCCCTCCTTGTGGTGAAAGTGCATAAGTATTCTACTGGCTCTGAAAAAAGAAATTCCAGAAAAGGTTTGAATGTGATCAACTAGTTCTGAAGAAGAACAAAGAATCTGCAGTCTCTCTTTGAATTTGCTCAATACTAATTCTAATACACTATTTTTTAAAAGATCTTATGCAATTTCCATTGCTACTTACTCTCCAGATTAAAAATAATACAAGTAAAGAAAACTGAATGATTTTGAATAGCTTCTTTGCTTAGTTCTTCTGGTCAGGTCTGGATTAGTCAAACAAATGTTCCAAGTGTATATTACGGTCTGGTTTAATAGTGACTTCCTGCTTAAGGAGGAACTTCCTGTGTTAGAAAATGCATATATGTAAGTGTCAAAATGTTTGTATGTGTGTGTGTGTAAAATAGGTAGTATTAATATATTTGCAAGCTAGTATGTGAGGATCCAGATATATGGATGTAAAAGAAGAGTGTATGTGTGAGAGTGAGGGACTAGATTTTGGCTTGTACAACCCCTCATACAGTGCTCAGCATAAATGAGAATACCCCACTACATTTGTCAGAAAACCTTTAGTTTCCTTTCAGAATCAACATTTTCTATGACATACTATACTACAAAATACTCCCACAAATGTGGGCCATTGATTGCAAATGAGATTAGTTAATTTGCATACAGAAAAAAGAGATTTTCCTAAGAAATTCATTCAAGCCCATGTCGCAAAAATGAGTACACCCCAATTATAGTCTTAGGAGAAAAGCCACACTTAAGACCACAAAATTCGAATTAACAAGCATAAGGGCATTACTTAACAAAGAAAAGCCCTTCCCATTTCATGCTGTCAGCAATGGCTCCACATGGAAGAGAAATGTCACAAAATCTGAGGAAGGAAATCATTTCATTACACAAAAACGGTGAGGGCTATCAGAAAATCAGCAAAGCTTTACATATCAGTCACAATACTGTAGCAAAAGTGGTCCAAAAGTTTAAGAAAGATGGGAGTGCAACCATCTTACAGAGATGTCCAGGCTGTCCACGCAAGTTAACATCTCGACGCGAGTGTCTTCTGATGAGAAGGGTTGAAGGAAATCGCTATGCAAGTTCACTGCAGTTAGCTAAAGCAGTAGAAAGCCAAACTCGAGTGACCGTTTCCCGTGACACCATACGGCGCACACTGCAGAGGATTGGCATGCATGAGTATTGTCCACACAGGAAGCCTCTCCTAAAGCCCACGCACAAAAAAGCACGCCTAGAATTTGCTAAGGCCCATGCTGAAAAAGATGAAGACTACTGGGACTCTATACTCTAGAGTAATGAGAAAAAGATCACTGTTTTTGGAACTAATAGTTTCAAAACTGCATGGCGTCGTAAAGGTGAGGATTTCAAAGAGAAATGCATGGTACCTACTGTGAAACATGGTGGTGGCAGTGTTCTTATGTGGAGCTGCATGAGTGCTGCTGGTGTTGGGGAGCTGCATTTCATTGATGGTTAATGAACTCAACAATGTACTGCTCTATACTGAAGGAGAAGACGCTGCCATCACTCCATGCACTTGGTCATCATGCACTTTTCCAACACGACAATGATCCAAAACACACATCTAAAGCTACTGTTGCATTTCTGAAGAAGAACAGGTTGAAGGTGATTGAATGGCCAAGTTCTGATCTGAACCCAATCGAACACCTGTGGGGAATTCTGAAGCGACAATTTGAGGATCACTCTCTATCCAGCATCTAGGCTCTAAAAAAGCTTATTCTTGAAAAATGGAAAAAGATAGATCTTGCAGTATGTCACCAACTTGTTCATTCCATGCCTAGAAGACTTATTGCTGTCCTTGAAAGTCATGGTGGTCATACAAAATACTAGATGTAGTAGTTTTTGTTGCGGGGTGTATTCATTTTTGTTTCAACCAATTTGAGTAAAACTGAAGATTTTGTGATCTAAGCAGGGGCGGATCTAGAGAAATTTTCTTAGGGTGGCATGAGGGTGGCAAAGAAATCAAATGGGGTGGCAAAATCAAAGCCTTTTTTTTTTCCCCAAACACATATGCAGGTGGTTACATATGGTTAAAATGATTCAAATGCAGTAAGTATACACGTTTTTCATATAAATATAGTCTATAACTTAATTATTGTCTGTAGCCCACATAATTACACACTTTAGTTACATAAAACATGTGAGTTTTGATGTTATGTACTGTATAGCCTGTATAATAAATAAATATGTAGCCCAATAAGTATGAAATCCAGAAAGCTACACAACATGGGGCAGTTCATTTACAAATACAAGTCTAACTTAAGTTTCACACTGTCTTTTGTTAGAAAACAATCACATTGTTACAGCTTAAATTACACAAAATGTCAGTAATCTGCACTGTCATGAACAAAAATTTAAACCTAATTTTTCATGATTTGTTGGATTAACCCACTGAGGTCTGAAATACAACCGGCCATTTATGACTCCTTTAGAGTTTACGTTTGTATTTCCCCCTCAAATTGTTTCATTTTATTTTTTTCCCCTTGGCTTGTTTGGTATCTTTTCAGCTCAACTGAATTTAGTTGTTTTTTTCACTGACATACTGCATTAGTATTACTGATCTGAAATCACACAAAGAACTTAAAACCCTAGTAGTATTTTTTACTGTAAAAACCCAGACATGCTGAGTAAATTTTTATAACTTGAAATGCAAATATAAATTTTACATTTTGTAAACATATACAACTATTTATCTAAAAATGCAGCCAATACACCTGCCGTTTCTTTCATTTTGTACAACCATTTAAAAATATTACTAAAACTAAAGTGAGAGAACAATCAGGTGTCGCAATAAGATGCCCGACAAATGATGTGTGCCAGTAAAAAAAAGTTTGTCCACCAAAAGACAGAGGAGAGCAGCACAGGGACAAACCTGCAGGCCTGACAACAGGTGTATCACTCCGCTGGTTTTCTACTTAGTGACAGTGTTTACATTGCAAATGTGCTTTTGTGACATTCATTAGTGCCCTCACTGACACACAAAACAAAACGACTACACAACAGAACAACTACACAAGATAACACAACACACTAAGTATACACTCCACACTAAACGTCACAAATCTCCCACATCTAAAAACTCTCTCTCTCTCTCTCTCACTCGCTCGCTCTGTCTCGCTGCCGTTACCGTCACTCCCAAAACTCTCCCTCTTCCTAAACAACCAAATCCCACATGTTGACTTTTTTTTAATTTAATTGGTCGACATGGTGCATTTTCCACCGATAGGAAAAAGGTGGCTTTTTTCTTTCTTTACTGTTTTCGCGCTGTCCTTAGAAAACGCTTAAAACACACACACACACAAACGTGGCGACAGTATTTAGAAAAAAAGCTTGGCTTATATATATTATCATAACTCTGGATTTACTGGCCTGTAATTAAAATTTAAAAACTTTGAACTCCGAACTTTCAATATGGGCTGAAATAGAGACTCAGCGTGGCTGCAGCTTGTTGCTATGTCAGCTTAAAATAGTCATGTGATTTGGAGGTGCAGCGTGTCCGTGGACCCCACAGGGTTAATAACACTCACCTTCCTTCCATTTCCAGAGTGTAACATCCAACCAAATGTGTAAAATCCGAAATTCCCATGGTGTTGTTCAAAATGTGCTCTGGCACAATCATAAGCATCGCTTGCTACTGAAAACAAGAAAAAAAGCCGGTCCTGCTATGGGCTGAACCATTTGTTAATGGTGGAGGGGGAACACTATGCAATATATTCAGTTTTAGCATTTATATTCACTGTTGACTGTAACTACGCTCAAACTGTTAATGCTATCTTATTTTAATAAACAACACTGTCATATGCAAAACTGGGGTGGCACTTGGGGTGGCAAGGGATCATTTTAGGGTGGCAGTTGCCACCCCATGCCACCCTTCTAGATCCGCCCCTGGATCTAAGTTGTATTATTAACCTTAATTTCATGTTATGGAGTTAAACAAGTGTTCAATATAACTCAGCCTTGTGAAAATTTTGGAAATTGTTCATTACTTCATTGAGCTACTGATTAAATTCGTACTTTTTAAAGGGGGTGTACTCATTTATGCTGAGCACTGTATATCTATCTACATAACTTTTGTATTAAATGACTACTTGGATCATCCATCCATGGAGGCAAAAGGAAGATATGAAGAGAAACTATAAGTTACCACAAGTTACCAGAATGCATATGGATTCTGGTAACTTGTGGCCCACATTTTATCACAGCAGCTTTATTTTATTCTCCAAAAGTGGATACGTGTCTCACAGAGCTCCAGTCCGGTGACATCTACGTGTATCTTATAGAGAATCCCTCATATTACCCTGTTGCCAGAGTGAAAGCTTTAAAAATACAGACAGCTCCATATTTATTTGGATGGGTAAATAATGACACCATGTGGGAGATGAAGAACAAGAATTTCCACCATCATTAAAGCAAAGGTAAGTCCTACCACATGTAAATCTGATGTATGTTGACATGGAAATTTACAGTGTAGGGGTCAGAAAAGTTCCGACAGTGCTAATTTGTCACATTCATGTCATGTCATAACAGTAAAGTTGACAGAATTTTTTTCAACGTCAGCTAAATCATTCCTCACAGCCTGGGTCTCTGTGAGGAAGCACGGACTGGTCCGATTTGGCCTGTAAGGCAGAGTTCATATGTGTTTTCACATGTAAGTGCCATACTCTATGCCAAGGGTCTCAAACTCGTGGCCCGGGGGCCACTTGTGGCCCATGTCATCCCTACTTCCCTACTTACATCCCTTCGTATATTGACATGAAGAAATATAATGGAGTTTGGCTTTTTACTGTTTTTGTTAGGGAGGATTTGTTTGTTGAGTGCAATGTTAAAATGTGTTCTTTAAAAAGCAAAAAAATATTTAATATGAAGACAATATGAGCAGAGAGTGCAAACATGTTGAGGGATTGGTTGTGTTAGTTCAGTGAGAGTTATTTGTAAAGAAAACAATTTTCACTAGCAGTCAAAAACTAATTTTTACACTTATGTCTGCATTTTTATTTCTGTTAAATAAGAAGAAAATGATAGCAGAAGTGCTGCCATGTGTCTGGCCAGAAAGAAAGTACCAATTTGTTTATTTGGTCGTTCAATAAAAGGCTTCAGTTAAGAGTGAGAAAAAAATGTGTGTTCACGTTTGCAGTTTTGTCTTGTTATACAATATTTACAAAATTTAAAAACAAAAAACAAACAAAACACTACATTGTCAGAAATATTTGTGGGTGTTTTCTTGTACTACTTGAACCCTAAAGTGGCCCTCACATGAGATGACAGTGGCAGCAGTGGCACACAGCTCTTTTAATTTGAGACCCTTTGCGTCTACGTGCTTCTGACAGCTGTAAATAAACGTTGGGCTATGCATCCAATAGCACAGCAACTATGTGGCATCTTCGAGTTAAACTCGAAGCGATCAAAGCTGGGAGGGCAAAGGACCGCAGTACCGTTATGTCCTCCGGGTGGGCGTGGTTCTGGCGTCAGGTAAAAAATATGAAGTGACAGGTAACTGTGTTGCTGTATTGGAGAGTGGTTGGTTTGGGGGGGAGGACTAGTTTGACTTTAATGTGCAAATAAATATGCAAGCGTGGCAACATGAGTTTGTATTCGGACAAAGAATATTTTTATTCAGAATCAGCGCACAAGTGGAAATCATGCCATCTCAAGTAAAGTTGAGAATTTTGGAACCTGAAAGGCAAAGTGTACTTCATGGACAGCTTTTGTCTACTGTGTTAAAAGCAATCCCGTTAGTGAAACTGTGAGCTTCTAAAAAGAACTGTACAAGTTCGCCATGTTAACATCACAAACAATCTAATGAAGTAATTGCTGGTAGTCAGGTCAGCCAGCAGCGAGTTCGTCCCAGCGGCAACAGCGGGATAAACTCGGCGTCTCTCCCAGAGCCAGCAGTAACACCTCCACCGCCACGATCCGCGTGCAGCCTCTCCGCGTCACGGTACCGTACCGGCTTCTGCGTAGAATTCAACACAACTCAACCCGCTCCACTTCCTCCCCCTCTTCCTCTAGCCGGGAGCAACATAGGACCTACGACGTCCAGTTGCTCCAGTCCCGCCAACCCGGGTGAAAGTGACTCGGACGGCAACCTGGTCCACAGGCAGAGAGTGTCACCGCTGTACAGCAGGAGCTTGCCTGTTCCCAAAGGTAACCGCTTCCTGTCTAGTAAATGAGGTTTGTCCTAAACGCACCCATCATCGTTTAGCTTCGTGCTATGCTAAGTGGTGTTCAATCACCTACTGAGCGACTGCCAAGCCAAAGTAGCTTGACAAATTGGGCAATAGAAGGGTTTCGACGATAAATGAACAAATGCGTTCTCTGATTAAAAAAAGACCCAACCTGTTTTCGAATGGTTACGTTCCCACCTCGCGTTCGGCCTATGTGTAGGCCCCTGTTCAGTACTGGTGAAAATAAAATACTTAATTTTTCATGCTGTTCGAAAAGCAGGGGCCGCGTTGTGTTTTGGTGATTCAAAATACCGAGGAAAGGGAACAAACAGTCGAAGCATCTCATAAATTACTTAATTTCATGTGAAATGGACTTGCGCCAAATTCAAGATTTCATTGTCATAATTCAGACAAATGCCAGGAGTGTTTGTTTAAAGCCAGTATAACATTTATTATAACACATTTCAATAGCTAGCTGTAGTTTAGCGAATCATCCCCTTTGTAGCAAAGTCAGAGCTCACCACACTCGGGAGCTATGCTAGGCTAGTTGCTAGTGTTCTATCTGTGTCGTAATGCAGTCGACCTATCTGATGCTGGATGCTAGAAATAGCAAAGAGGTACATCATCGCCATATGTTCGCGATAGTTGGATTGTTATCATCCAAAGTTAAATACTATTTCAGGTCGGCCCATGCGTTCAGTTTTATTGTTAGGGCACTGTATAGCAACTACTTAAAATCAATAACTTGATATTAGCTGATTAACAGGATTTCTACAGTACAGTGTGACGAGGTAACGACGTCAGGCTGTAGACTCCAGTGTGGTGGCGATGATGCAGCTGCTCTGTCGAAGATAAACACGACTCTCTGATCTGAGTGTTATCGATGGTTATCCAGATTTCCATCAAACAGTTTTTTTTATTCATTTGCTAAATGTACCTTTTTGCTGCCAGTGGAAGGGAAATGCAATATGTTGTCAGCTGACTGTGTTTAGGTCCTTTGGTAATTGGGGCCTAAGAGACAAACAGAAACTATGAGCAAGTAGGCTAGTCTCTCAGCCTGCATGCACACAGAAGAATATCATCCATGTCTCTGTCTGTCCGTATATGCCAGTATTTATCAGTCACTATAAATAAGGCGTGTGCAACGCAGACACATGAAACATGCCATGATTATTTCTGTTAGCCTGGCTAATCTCTCTGGAGTAGGGTTATTACATGCTGTTATCTACACTTGACATTAATATCACTGCTTAAATCCAGTAATATCACTGTCTGGGGCACTAAATATGCCATAAACAATCATTATTTCTTTAGTGACATTGTTTAGCTATTGCTCTGGTTATTACTTACATTTTTGGGATGTTTTGTTTATTTTGTTTTTAAAATAATTTTTAGCTACTTCAGTGGTTAAAGTAAATCAAATGATCCCTGGGCAATTAGTAATCAGTGGTGTATATTGCAGAGAGACATTAGTGTTGGCATAGACTAACACAATTCCTGGCCTGTATGAAATTTTTCAAAGTTTTTACATTTCATCATTATGTCCAGAAGTGTTGAGTAGGTTTAGGTCAGAACTGCAAGCAGGCCGTTCAATCCTCTCCATTCCCAAATTCTGGAAATGTGTTGTCGTCTTGGAGTTCAGGCCAGACTGTGAAGATATAGGACTGCCACTGGTTGCAGAATCCCTTTCTTCATATGTTGCTGCATTGAGATTGACAATGATGACCAAGCCTCAATTTTCCAGTGTGGGCGATGCCACCCCCCACCATCCTACTGTCTGTGGAGCACATAAATGTAGCATGCTTTTAGCAGACAAACTGACTGCTGTGGCGTTCAAAGGACGGCTGTATGGCAAAGGACTGCAGTACTGATTAGCACCTGGTTGTAAGCAGTTGAGAGCATTTGTCAGCACCTGGGGTACCAGAAGCTTAAAACAAGAGTCATTAACACATTATATTATTTTTTTTTATATAGTTCATATATATTAATGTAAACATAAAATAAGTATTCAACACATGACCAATTTTCTAAGTAAATATATTTCTAAAGGTACTATTTACATGAAATTGTCACCGGATGTTAGTAACAACCCATCCAATCCACAAATGCAAAGAAATCGAACCATAAATCTCCATAAATTATGTGTAATAATCAGAATCAGAAGACTTTATTTATCCCCAAGGGGCAATTAACAAACAACCAAGCAGCATACGTTGAAGATAAGGACAATAAGAACAGGCAATAGGAGTGAAATAATAAATACACAGAATATACAGTATATACAGTTTTAAAATTACACAGTTTCAAAATTAAAGTGACTGAAGGTGAATAAATAACTGTAAGTGACTAAAAGTGAATAAAGTGTCAGTAGTGTAAGAAGAGTTTAGTTTATGTTTATGGGTGCGGGAAATGTTCTTATCGGCTGGAGTTAAAAACACGGGTGGCTTTGGGGACAAAGGTGGCTCTCCTCCTCTCAGTCTTGCAGGAAATGCAGCGGAGGCATCGCCCAGAGGGGAGCCATTGAAATGCGGGATGAAGAATGTGAGAGGGGTCGTTGATGATTTTGGCTGCCTGTCTAAGGGCCTGTTGGCTGAAAACCAGTGCCAGAGTTCTGACAGGCAGTCCAATGATTTTAGAGCACACTGATGCAGTGTGCTGCAGTCTGTTCTTGTTCTGAAGGCTGAGGGAGTGGAACCAGCAGGTGATGGAGAACATCATGATGCTTTCCAGGAAGGCATAGTAGAAAGTCATCATGATGGGTGTGCTGACTCCAAAGGAGTTGAGTTTTCTAAGGAGGTAGAGCCGTTGGTGGCACCTCCTGAGAACCTCCTCTGTGTTGGCAGAGAATTTCAGGAGGTTGTCAAAGATGGTTCCCAGGTATTTGTATTCCTCAACTACCTCCACTGGCTTCCCGTGGATGGTGGAGGTGACTGAAGCAGCCAGATCCTTCCGGCTGCTGGAGAAGGTCACCACCATCTCCAGCAGCCAGATCCCTCTGCCTACTGGAGAAGGTCACCACCATCTCTTTGGTTTTGCTCACGTTCAATTCAAGTTTGGAGCTGTCACACCACTCTACAAACTCCTGAAGAGTGGGCCCGTGGTGTTGTGAGGGGCCTGACAGCAGTGACAGGAGAACTGTGTCGTCAGCATATTTCACCAGGTGACAGTTGGGCTGTGTGGATCTGCAGTCATTGGTGTAGAGGATGAAGAGCAGGGGGGAGAGCACACAGCCTTGGGGGGAGCCAGTGGAGGTGGAACGGAGACAGGAAAGAGAGTTGTTGACCCGAACTTTCTGAGACCTGTTGGTCAAAAAGTCCAATATCCACAGGATTAGCTGATCATCCAGGTGAAATCGGGTGGAAAGTTGAGTGGCCAGGATATGAGGCTGCAGAGTGTTGAACGCTGATGAAAAATCTGGGGGAGGAATCAGGGAGCTCCAGATGTTTGTGGATAGAGTCCAAGATGAAGATTTTGGCATCATCAACACCTCTGCGTGCACGGTAAGTAAACTGGAGTGGGTCCATCAGGGGGTCAGTTGCTCTTACGATGTGCTATGTTATGATCTTCTCCATGGCCTTCATCACCAGGGAGGTGAGGGCCACAGGACGAAGATCATTCAGAGACTTTGGGTTGTTTCTTTTGGGGATGGGGATGGCTGTGGAATGTTTCCACATCTGGGAGACGGTGTGACTGTCAATTGAGTGTTGAAATAGAGTCCAGAACACACTTCCTAGTTGCCCTGCACAGAACTCGACTGCTGATGTTGTCAGGGCCGGGTGAGCTCCTTTCCCTGGTCCTCCTGAGGGCTCTCACCACGTCCTCAGTCCTGAAGGTGAGTGCAGACCTGCCAGGTTTGAGTGAGGACTCCTCAAGCTGAGCCATGTTGTCCGTCTCAAACCTGGTGTAGAAAGCGTTGAGGTCGCCAGGGAGGGAGGAGGGGTTGCTGCCCTCCACCTGGATGGTTCTGGGGGTGGTGACCACAGTATTCACAGAGGCCATGGTTTTGAGGCCCTGCCAGGCTGAGTGGAGGTCCCCTGTGGTGAATTTTTTTTCAACTGTGCTTTCAATACTCCAGCTTAGCAGTTTTTATGGCCCTCTTCACCTCCCTGTTGACCCGCTTTTTGTCCAGTGCAGAGCCAGTGAAGAAAATCCTCTTTTTTTTATTAAGGATTTCCTTGAGTTCCTTGGTGATCCAGGGTTTGTTGTTGGGGTAGATGCTGACTGTTTTTGAGGGGATAATGTTGTCAACACAGAAGGAGATGTATGATGTCACCGTGTTGACTTGTTCGTCAATGTCATCAGAGGGAGAAAGAAGGCTGTCCCACTCATTGGCTTCGAAACATCCTTGTAGGGTGAGGATACTTTCCTCTGTCCACTGCTTGATGTTTTTGGTGACCTTTCTAATCCTCTTGATGACTGGGGTGTAAGCAGGGGCCAGCAGGATGGTGTGGTGGTCTGCTGAGCCGAGAGGGGGGAGGGATAGGGCTTTAAATGCATCTGGTACAGAGCCATAGCATGTATCCAGAGTCTTCCCCTGACATGTGCTGCATGAAACATACTGTTGGTATCCTTTAAGCAACTTGTCAGGGGAACAGTGGTTGAAATCACTCAGGATGAACTTGGGAGAGTCCGGTGATAATTGTTCCGGTTTGTACAGAGTGTTGGTGATGTACTCTGTGGCTTTAGGTGCATTAGCTCTGGGGTGGATGTAAACCAAGATGATGAAAAGCTGTGGGAATTCTCTGGGGAGGTAGTAGGGGCGCAGGGAAACAGCCAGAAGCTCGATGTCTGTAGTGCACAGCTTCTCCCTCACAATGACTGTAGAGCACCAGCTGTTGTTTACATACAGACACACCCCGCCGCCATGTTGCTTCCCGGTGCATTCGCGGTCTCTGTCCAGACGAAGAGGTGGTGAAAAGCCATAAATGTGCAGCGTGCTGTCGTCGTCGATGTTGTTTAACCATGATTCTGTGAATGCCAGAGCAGGTGGTTGACGCAGGCTTGCAGCTTGTCCAGCTTGGAGTGGAGAGACCACACATTAGCAAGGATAATGGACGGGAGTGCTCGTTGTTTGTGTCTCTCCCTCTTTAGTCTGGCTCTCACCTCACTCTTCTTTAATCCCCTCCTGGTTACCTTGTTATTGTGAGTTTTTCGATTTCCGTGTCCATGGAGTATTTCCTCGGGAAAGTAGTCCATGGAAGCGGAGTGGAAAAGCCGGAGGCCGGGTTGCAGCTGCGACTGCAGCTGGATGAGGGAGTCCCTGGTGTAGGTGAGCCTTGGGGTCATGTCGAGTGTCGAAAACAAGTCCGAAAAATCACAAAAATGAGGAAAAGGAAAAGAATACAAATATACCGAGTAGACGGCGAAATACAACAACGAAAAGAGCATTAACCTCCTAAGACCCGAACTCTTCCACGACATGCATTTTTAATTTCTCTTTGATATTTGGGCATATTGGGGCCCAGTGAATGTAAAAACAAAGAATTTCCAGATTTTTTTTTTTTTTTTACCTTATTTTTGTTTTTAAGAAAAGTAAGAGCCACAAATGAGGATATTCATTTGAAAATTTGATAGAACAGTAGCAGTATAATGTCCTCGTAAGTGGATATCAGGCCCATATAAAGCAAAATTGAGTATTTTGGTCTAAATAACCCAAAATGTGATGTCCACATATGTGGACGGCAGGTCCTAGGGGGTTAAAGTTAGAAAAAGAACGCAAAACTGCTCAGCTGACTGGCCGGTGGACCGCATGAGCAGCGACCTGGAAATGAGAAATGACAAAGGGAAAAAGTACTGAACACATAAAGAGAGTAAGGTGCAAAAGTCATCACACAAGATGACATCTATCAGTAGTCAAAAAGCAATCCTGACACTTAGTGCAAACTAATATCAGCTGGTTCAGGCCCAACCAATGGTCTGTAAAAAGGGTCTCATTACCAAGGTGTCTCAAAAAACATCTCATGATGGGTAAAACCAATGAGCTATCTCACAGCACTTATTGTTGCAAAATATAAGGTATATCTTCTACAGAGGAATTTTTTCAATACTGACCGTTCCAGTAAGGGCTGTTGGGATCATAATTAGGGATGGGTATTGATAAGATTTTAACGATTCCAATTCCATTTTCGATTCTGTTTAACGATTCGATTCTCTTATCGATTCTCTTATCGATTCTTGTTTTTAAAAAGGAGAACACTAAGGTCAATTAGCTTAGAACTGTTTTATATCTTCTCTTTCAACAAGATAGAAATTTAGGAGTAACATGGCCTTACAAACCCAACAGTGAGATCTTAAGAGATCCACAGCTTACGGCTCTTCAATGGGGTGTCACAGGGTCCCCGGGGAAAATTGTAAACGTAAAATAATAAAATAAATATTCTTCTGTAGCAATAACAAAGTATAACATAAATTATTCTGTAGCAATTACACAAGAATATCCAGTAATGTCCCTGCCTACAATTAAACACATTCACTTACCATCTGCTGTGGCAAATGGCTGCAAGGTTTTTACCACAAACTTAGTCACTGCTCGGTGACATTCGGGCCTGAAAAGAGACGCTACCGGTAGACTGCAGCGACAACTGCCAGCGAGCGCCAGCCAGACTCTGTCTGTCTGTCTCATCATGGTCACCTAAATGCACAATGGCAGGTTTTGTAATAAAGCAGATCGCGCTAACATAATATGCACTGTTAGTTGATTATTTACCTGCCGCATTAATGGGAGATGACGTGCAAACGTTACTGCTGCTGCTGCTGGGTTGAGATTCACGAGTCCGGAGCGGAATTAAAGACATTCATTTAAGTTCATCGCGTGTTTTGTGAGCAAATGCTTTTGCATATTCGTAGTGTTTCCTCCCTTAATGAAATATCTACTTTGCAAGTATTGCAAGTTGCCCTGTTGTCATCCGTTCTCGTAAAGTATAAACAAACTTTTAAGCATTTGAGCCGCTTAGGCGCCGTGTTTCCTGCCAGGTACGCTCCGACGCTCCACAACGTGGTGACGTCATTCGGGGCGACTGGAATCGATAAGGGAATCGTTTGCAAAAATGGCAAACGATTCCAAGGAATTGAAAAAGTGGGAACCGGTTCTCAACAAGAACCGGTTTTCGATACCCATCCCTAATCATAATCCAGAAGTGGAAAGAACATCATTTTATGATAAACTGAACACGACCAGGTGCTCCTTGCAAGGTTTCAGACAGAGGAGTGAAAAGAATTGTCAAAGGAGTTGTCCAAAAGCCAAGGAACAGTTGTGGAGAGATACAGAAAGACCTGGAATTAGCAGATACAATAGTTTCAAAGCAAACAATAAGTAAAGCACTGAGCCACGCTCACCATGTAGGACTCCAATGCTGAAGAAAAAGGATGCTCACAAGTACATTTAAAGTTTACAGAACAAGATTTAGACAAGCCTGTAAAATTCTGGGACAATATAGTCTGGTCAGATGAGACCAAATTTGACTGCACATTACCCCAAAAACACCATAGCAACAGTGACGTTTGGAGGTGGGAATAACATGGTGTGGGGCGGTTTTTAGCATACGACACTGTAACTAAGTCTCAGAGTTCATAGAAGGGGCCCATGAAACCTTCAAGATCTGAAGACTTTGTGTAGAACAATGGGCCAAAACCAGACCTGAGCAATACAGGAGGCATCTTAAAGCTATCATCACCAACAAAGGTTTTGTACGATGTTATAAATACATTTCATTAAGCGTGTTCAATAGCTTTTTTTCTGGGTAATTTCTCATTGTTACCTATAATTTATGGACGTCTGTAGTTTGTTCTTTGCACGTGTGGATTGGATGGCTTGTTACCGACATCTGGTGAGAATTTCAGGTTAAATGCACCTTTAAAAATATATTTACTTAGGCATGTTCAATATTTTATTTACTCGCTCTGTGTATGTGTGCATTCTATGAAGCTCTCTGTGCACTAATCTTATGCTAATCTAAACTAACACAGAAATAGTCACTCCCTTGTGCAGGTTGGGTTTGTTATTTTTGAAGTCTGAGACAAATTCATCCGCATGTGGCAAGTCAGGATTCAGGATCAGCCGTTGCAGATTCTGTAGCTACATTACAAGCTTTTCAGATCTCAAAGCAATAAACCATCTGAGTACTATTAACAACACTAACTTTTTGACATACACATACCTGAACTGAAGAAACTAAAAAGAACCGAATTGTGAGTTTATGGACTTGCAAACAAGGACTGTTAAAATTCTCAAATTCTGAAATGGCTGTGTGATGTTGTTTTTTGTTTCAATAAATATATTTAACTTTATTAGCTGAGTGTCATTCACTCATTAGCCAATACCTTGAAAAGAAAGACCCAGATGGCTTACCTGTACTGACCTGTAGTGATACAGTATTACATATTAGTATTGACCAGTGTTGGGACTAACGCGTTATTAAGTAACGCGTTACAGTAACTACGTTATTATTGTGGTAACGAGCACGGTAACTAGTTATTATGCCAAAACCAGGAACACGTTACTCATTACTGGGATTTAGATAGACTCGTTACTTCGTGTGGTGGATATCGCGGAGCTTCCACAGATTCAATAACATTAGCAAGTGGTGGAAGCCAGCAGGTGGATGAAGGAAAAGGGAGGCAAGAGGAGAGACCCGAAGCGGCCGCCGGTCCGCGTGTCAGGTGAACTGAACTTAGACTAGAATAGCCTTTATTGTCATTGTACAGGGTACAACGAAATTGGAGTGCCACTCCCTTGGTGCAAAATGCAATAATAAATATAAATGTAAAATATAAAAGGTACAATAAAACAAACGTAAGTACTCAACAAAAGTAAGTATGATATTTACAGGATAGCAGCATTAATATAATGACAGTATGACAGTATGAATAGCAGCTTAATATAATGACAGTGACAGTATGGTATGGCTAAGCAGGTTCAATTGTTTTTGTGCTTATTTACAACGGTGATAGCTCTGGGAAAGAAGCTATCCTTGAATCTGTTTGTCCTGGTTTTATGTGACCTGTACCGTCGGCCTGACGGTAAAAGTTCAAACAGTTGATTGCTGGGGTGAGAATGGTCCTTGATGATATTGCCAGCTCTGCTGAAGTACCGAGAGTTTGCAATGACCTCCAGGCTGGGCAGAGAGCAGCCAGTGATCTTCTGGGCTGTGTTGATGACCCTCTGCGGTACTTTCCTGTCTGCAGCTGAGCACCCTGCATACCATGTTGTTATGCCGTATGTTAGGATGCTCTCTATGGTGGCTCTGTAGAATGTCACCACCAGCCTCTCCTCCAGGTTGTTCCTCCTGAGCACTCTCAGAAAGTGGAGACGCTGCTGGGCCTTTTTTACCACCGCAGTGGTATTTGCAGTCCAGGAGAGATCATCAGAGATCTGCACGCCCAGAAACCTCATGGAGTGTACCCTCTCCACACGGTTCCCGTGAATGTAAAGTGGGGCCGGGTCTGCTCTGCCCTTCCTGAAGTCCAAGATGAGTTCTTTAGTTTTCGTGGTGTTCAGTTGGAGGTTGTTAACTGAACACCACTCAGTCAGTCTGTTGACCTCATCTCTGTAGTCCGACTCATCCCCCCTTGAGATGAGTCCAACCACAGTGGTGTCATCCACGAACTTTATGATGGTGTTTGAGAGATGGGTAGGGGAGCAGTCGGATGTGTAGAGCGTAAACAGGAGGGGACTCAGAACACATCCTTGTGGAGACCCGTGCTGAGTGTGATGGTGCTGGACAGGTGGGGGCCGAGTCTGACAGACTGTGGTCTGTTTGTCAGGA
This sequence comes from Oreochromis aureus, assembly GCF_013358895.1. NCBI lineage: Eukaryota > Metazoa > Chordata > Actinopteri > Cichliformes > Cichlidae > Oreochromis > Oreochromis aureus. Next base: position 4,060,910 of record NC_052962.1, on the reverse strand, counting down.
AGTCCTTGATCCAGAGGCAGATGGGGTGGAGAGTCCCAGGTGAGACAGTTTCTGGACCAGGATCTCCGGGATGATATGATTGAATGCTGAGCTGAAGTCCAGAAAGAGCATTCTCACATAGCTTCCTCTGTGCTCCAGGTGACTCAGCGCAGTGTGGAGCGCTATGGTGATAGCGTCCTCGGTGGATCGATTAGTCCTGTAGGCAAATTGGTGGGGGTCCAAAGTGGGAGGCAGACTGGCCCTGATGTGCTGACAGACCAGTCTCTCAAAGCACTTCATCACTACAGGCGTAAGTGCAACAGGCCTGTAATCATTTGGGCTGACCACAGCTGTCTTCTTGGCGATGGGGATGATGGTGGAGGTTTTGAGGCAGGGCGGGGACGGTGTTTAATGACAAGGAAAGGTTGAAGATTTTAGTGAAGACTCCGGTCAGTTCGTCAGCACATGCTCTGAGAACCTTTCCATGTATTCCATCCGGACCTGCCGCCTTCCTGGGATTCACTGACCTTAGGACACCTCACTTGATGCTCCCTAAGTGTTAGTGTGCGGTGCTGGGGGCGGGTGGAAGTGGTGTGACAGCTGAGGGTCTGGTCGCCTCAAAGCGGGCGAAGAAACGATTTAGATCCTCAGCCAGCGAGGCATCAATCCTAGATGTCGCCTGGTTATTGCTTCTGTAGTTGGTAATGTGATTGATCCCCTGCCACATTTTTCTGGGGTCGTTGTCAGCAAAGTGATCTTCAATCCTCCTCCTATAGGCAGCCTTAGCTTTCCTGATGCCTCTACTCAGGTCTGCCCTGGCCGCCCTATACGCAGCCCTGTCCCCTGACTTGAAGGCAGTGTTGCGGCTTTTTAGGAGGGATTGCACCGCTATTCATCCAGGGTTTTGATTTGGAAACACCCTGACCCTTTTGTTGTGGTGACATTGTCAACACAGTTCCTGATGTACGAGAGTACAGTGTCCGTGTACTCCTGGAGGTTGTGGCTGGAGAATAAATCCCATACAGTAGTTGAGAAGCAGTCCTGCAGTTGAGAGAGGCTCCTTCAGGCCAGGTTTTTATTGTCTTTGTCTGGGGCTTTGTTTTTCTCAGCAGGGGGGTGTAGGTGGGGTGAGGGACATGCAGAGGTGGTCAGATCCAGCCAGGTGGGGGAGGGGTGTCGCTCTGAAAGCATGCCTGATGTTTGAATAGACATGATCCAAAGTGTGTTCTCCTCTCGTAGCAAAGTCCACAAACTGGACAAATTTAGGAAGCACAGTCTTTAGGCACGCTTTGTTAAAGTCACCGGCGACAATAAAAACCCCATCGGGGTGGGCAAGCTGTTGTTTGTTTATGGTGTTGAGCAAGAGGCTGAGAGCCGTGCCGACGGTCGCATCCGGCGGTATATAAAGAGCTGTCACAATAACTACTGTAAACTCCCTCAGGATGTAAAAAGGTCTGCACGAGACTGCCAGAACCTCCAAATCAGGAGAACAGTGTGTGTGAATGATCCTGCTGTTACAACACCACTCGTTATGCACGTAAACACATAGCCCCCCTCCTCTGCTTTTACCTGAGTTGCTGTTTCTGTTGTGCCGATGTAGCGTGCGGCCTGCTAACTCGACTGCAGCGTCGGGAATCAGCGGGTGAAGCCACGACTCCGTAATAAGAATAATGCTGCAGTTGCGTGCAAAGCTCGTGGTGGCTATCTGTAACTCCAATTCGTCCAATTTGTGGGTGATGGATCTGGCGTTCGATACGAAAAGGCTCGGAAGTGCTCTCTTGTGTGGTTGTTTGCGTAGCCTAGCATCTGAGCCCGACCGGCATCCCCTCTTCTGCTTTCTCTCCCTCCGTCGCCTCGTATGCTTGCTGGGCGGGCAGACCATCCACGGTGACACTGGCGGTCTCGCTATCTCCTCCAGGATGTTGTGTGTTCACTGATATTCGCCAGAAACAGACAAACTATATTTGAAACCTAGGTCAATTAGGTTCTGGCGACTGTAAGAGATGGCAGCGTTGCAAACATTTAAAAATATACACAGTAAAAGTAAAAACGAGCACCAAACTGGAGAGCTAAGAGCTGCTGCACCCGTGCGCGCCGCCATCTTGGAAATAAGTCAGGTAAGAAGTTATGACCTGCAGTCTATCTGGGTCAGATATAAACCAAGTTTAGGTGGAGTTTATTTTCGGTATGCTGACATTTTCGTACTGCGTGCTAGCTAGCATGACGGAGTTTCTATACAGCTGGGTGGGTGCTATGTTACTGATGTTGAACTTTATTTTGTTCATACGGTTAATTATTAGAGTTGCCAACCGTCCAGTAAAAAACAGAATCGTCTGGTATTCAAAGAAAATATTTCGCGTTTCGTACTGAGGTGAAAAGGAACACAGTTTGTCCCGGACTTCAGCTACAATGAAAAAGACACAAAGCTGAAGCTGCACAGCTGCCTCTTCTTCTCTCATTCTCTCCTCTCCCGTTTCTACTTCAATCACGAAACTGATCAATGATCAGCTGATCGGCTTTTCTCTCTTGTTTATTTATCGCCCACTTTGTGCCAGAAAGAGGAAACCAGCAGATGTCGCGTTAAACAACAGCAGCACGTTTAAGCTTGATCAGCTGTTGTTAGAATTTATTTAATATTAATTTCTAGTATCAGCTGATGTTTGCTGGAGCCACAGCTGTAAAGCTGCTGGTCATGATATCGGTTTGGTTATCTGGTGAGAGGGAAACATGAAGATGAAACCAGGAGATGTCCTTACTGAATCATTAGAGCTGAACAGGTGATGGAGAAACAGGTTTACCTTTTAGGTGACATGAATGAGTTGAAGGGAAGTTATGAACTGTTTCTGAGAGACAAATAACACCAGGATCCTTTTCTACGTAGCTGACAGCTGGTAACTGTGCAGGGGCTGGTCTAGCAAAGTGTTGCCAGGGGGCCAGGTAGGGCATTAACAGGGAAAGGGGGGCACAAGGAAATACTTTTCTTTATTATTCTCATTTAAAATGTCTCGCTTTAAAAAAAAATTAATTATCTGAGTCTTACAACAAACGATTGATAGATTGATACATATATACCATCAGAACAGTGTACATGACTGTCACAACAGTGTTTGTTTTCATTCAAAGGCTTTATGATTTTTCCTATAATGGTGGGCCGGTCTCTAGTCAAAATGCCCGGGACGATTGTTTTGTCCCAGTCCAGCCCTGGATGCAGCTCATCTGCAGTCTGGTGTTACCTACATCTTCCTATTCAGAAGGCAGAATTTCCAAGTTCTGAGTACAATCAAAAGCACCACGACTGCAGTTTTTGTGTTGGATGTAAAAAGCAGGCTAGAATCATGGCGGCGGTCAACGACGGTCCAGGCGTGGGATTTCTCTCGTGGAAATGTGCGCATTATTTTTTCCTTTCTATTGGTAGGTGGCACAGTGCACGTGTGGCAAGTAAGCAAGCTAGAAGACTGGCAATCTTGCTGGGTATCCAGTTACGGAAGCAACACATTAACAAGAGAATTCTGAGTAAAACCAAAGTTACTTTCCCTAGTAACTAGTTACTCTGAAAGTAACGAGTAACTTGAAGTAACTAAGTTACTTTTTTATAGAAGTAACTAGTAATGTAACTAAGTTACTAATTTAAAGTAACTTACCCAACACTGGTATTGACTGATATGAAAAAATGATCAGGATAAGTTTATGTCCCATTTCGCCCAGCTCCAGTTCCAAACTTCAGTTAAAAAGAACAGAATATCACACCACATTTTCATTATGTGCTTTATTGTGATACCTGATCACAATGCTTACAAAATGTAAAACAACGGCTGTGGTTTTGATCAATCCACTTTTTATGACAACTGAACTCACATTCTGCTTTAGTTCCAACGTCATAAGCCATTTTAGAGTACAAAAAAGTTATTGAGTGTTGCATAGCCATTAATGAATGATTTTTACCATTTTCTGATAGTTGAGTGAAGACATGACTCACATGAACACATGATCTCGATCAACGGTTCAACCTTTGTTGCTCCACGGACCAGTTTAATGTCAGACAATATTTTCACAGACCGGCCTTTAAGGTGTCGCGGATAAATACAACAAAATAAAATGATACGACCAAAACAAAAACTGTGGTATTTTGTAAATATAACAGTAAACGTGAATTCACTGTGTAATTGTGTAACTTTATTAGCAGCGTCCTCCTGAAATGCGCCAACAACATTGAGAGTACCATCCTCCTCTCTGCCCCTTAATGCTCTCTGGTCGCTATGGTAACGCGTAAATATTTCTTTCAAAATAAGACACACAACTACAACACGGGAAAAGACCCAGGGAAACCAAGTTAATGATAAAAACCCTGAAAACCATAGATTTCACACCCGAGCCTCAACTCTCGCGGCCCGGTACCAAACGACTCACGGACTTGTACCGGTCTGTGGCCCGGGGGTTGGGGACTGCTGATCTAGATGCCTAGAGAAAGAGATTTTTGCAGTTTTGGCTGATCGGTTAGTAAGAATCTCCTTGTCATTGGTCTCTAGCATATTGCTCCACTTTCAGGAAGATATTCTCCACTTTCAGGTTCTATTGCACTTGTTCAGGTTTTGCTACTGCTGGTACTTCGCAAGTTGGTACATAGGCTACAGGCAACTGCAATCTTACTGACTAAGGCAATCATGAGGTTTTTGGTGTGACAGCATCTATGCGCCTAATTTTACCTAACCAATTGGGGATTACAGATTTCTCATATCTACTATGGCGGACAACTCTTGAGCAATGTGTGCATGATGCCACCTGAGAAACTTCAATAGTCAGACGTGATAACAGATTTGGTACTCAAAGGTTGCCGAATAAAAAACCTCAAGTCTACAGAAGAATCCGCAACATTAAAGTGACAGTTTTCCATACCCCAAACAACAAACGGCCGACCCAACAGCTAAACCAGGAAACATGAGCTGCTAAATTTGTTGCAGTGACACATAGTAGAGGTTTATGACTGTCTGAGCAAACATATCTATTTGTTGCGGCAATAAAGATGAAGGTAAGTTTACTTAATAAGGTTTTTGTTTTTTGCTTACTTTGTACAGGTAAATGACATTTGTTCATTTGCTCCAGCAGGAGGAGCCAAAGACAAGGATTATTGGGTTGGATTTCTCATTAAATTGCTACCTTCATATTTAACAATAATACAAGCTGCATGCGAGATATTAGTTATTATTGTATGTATTACAAATATTTGTAATGTCATAAATAATGCTTTAACATTCAACATTTTATTTTTTGCCAGTTCTGTTTTTATTTCTAAGAGCTATGAAAACATATACAAGTAAAAATCAACTTTTGTTCAATGGAAATAAAAGAAACACGCAGTGGCACAGTGATTAGCACTGTTGCTTTACAGCAAGAAGGTCCTGAGTTCAACTCCACCACCTGGCCGTGTGGAGATTGTATGTTCTCTCTGTGTTGGTGTGACTTCTCTCCGGGTACTCTGGCTTCCTCCCGAAGACATGGCGTTAGACGGGTTAGATTATTTGGTGAATATAAATTGAACATGGGTGTGAATGTGAGTATGAATGGTTGTCTTTCTCTCTGTGTTAGCCCTGCATCAGGCTGGCGACCTGTGGCTGGGATAGGCTTCAGCCCCCCGTGACCCTGATAAGGATAAACTGAAGAGGATGGATGATTAAACTCTGCAATTTCCCCTGCAACTTAACAGTAAGTTACAGGGTCTTCGCTCACATAAGCAACTGAAAATAAAGTGCTCTGCTGCTGGAAGAAAGTATAACTGAAAATGAGTTGCTCTAGACCAGGGGTCTCAAACTTGCGGCCTGGGGGCCACTTGCGGCCCACATCACCCCTACTTGCGTATATTACATTTCTTCACATCAATATATCTGAAGAAATGTAATGCAGCATGTTGAGTGCAATGTTAAAATAGGTTCTTTAAAAAGCAAAACATTATTTAGTATGAATGGAATATTAGCAGAAAGTAACAACTAATGTGTACACTTATGTCTGCATTTTTATTTTGTAAAATACGAACACACTTACAGCAGAAGTGCTGCCATGTGTCAGAAAGAGAGGACCAATTTATTTATTTGGTAGTTCAATGAAAGGCTTCAGTTAAGAGTGAGAAAAACATTTGCGTTCACGTTTGCAGTTTTGTCTTGTTATACAATATTTGAAATTTAAAAAAACAAACAAAACACTACATTTTCAAAAATATTTGTGGGTGTTTTTCTTGTTTGTTTGTTTTACTGCTTGAACACTAAAGTGGCCCTCACATGAGATGACAGTGCCAACAGTGGCCCACAGCTTATTTAAGTTTGAGACCCCTGCTCTCCACCCACCTTTACCTTATCTAACAACAGATACCACACAGTTGCAACAAAAAAAGATGTCAAGTACTTTAATAGTTTTCCCAGTATGTTTATACATTTGCAGCAGCATAGGCTGTCATGAGTAGTGATGGGTGGCTGTGTAACCAAAAAAATGAAAAGGCTTGTAATTTAATAACAATGGTTAGTTTACTCTCTTAGTTGGCGAATCACTCACATCCTCAACTACAGCTGTTCCTGTGACAAGCACCTCAGTTTTCAGGGTTTTCACTAGTAAGTAAAATGTCATAAACCTTATTGACAGTGATGGTAAAAGCTTGTCATGACAGTGTAGTTATGGTTCTTTTCACACTATGTTTTTCTTGAAATCCCAGAGATGTGGACATAGATGGACACACATTCACAAGCACCCACGGAACAGGAGTTAAAAAAGAAAAACTGTGGCATAGTCACTGCTTATAATGCACCTGACTTGTTTGGCTTGCATTCATCAAATGACACTGATACTTTGTTTTTTAGTAAGAAACTTTGTTTTTTCTTTAACACTTCGTGGTTAAAGAAAAGCTTTTAGATTTTTTCTCTGTGTTTAATTCAGAGAAAAAATTGAAGGCTAACTAACTTTGTTTCCTGTATTGGAATTTAAAATTTATTTTTTTCTAGTTTGATTTGATTTGTTTATCTTGGAGCAGCTTTGACCATGTAATTACCTCTGGCATTAATAAAGTGTTCTGATTGTCATTTGTAGTTCAGAGGATGTTATTAAAAAATTCTCAATCATGGATGCAAGCACGGATACAAGAAGTCTTCATACTGTAATGCAACGCATGTTGCACAGTGGAACAAATATAGATAGCAAATAATCATCTGTAATATCATTTTAATGTTTTACAGAGATTTTAATGTGTTTTACTTTTTTATTTTGAGCTTAGATTTTATTCTGTGGACTTACTCTCTGGAGACTATAACTGGACGGTGACCTTGAGATCCAGATGTGCACTACTCATCTTATATGAAAGATAAATCCACACAGGTGAGCCCACACACTTCATATGTTCTAAATGAATCTGTTATCCCCAGAAGAGATAAATTCATGGCATTTTATGGTTTAGGGAGTGGCAGGTTTACTTATTTATTGCACATCTCGACTGAGATGTTGAGAGTTATTGCTAGTCAGAACAATTTCATAACACACATTCATTGAGGTATTGTAGAGAAAACAGTTTTAAATTAACAGCTATTAATCTGCTGCTGTGTTGGTGTGTTCAGACACCTGGATATTGCAGTGACGAAACGCAAAAGAAGACCATTCAATTTGCTCTGCATCCTGGAGCAGTGCTGAGGAGTTCAAAGAGGTATGATACTAAACGCTTGAAAGGAAACGGTCCTTACTTTGATTGCTAGGACTATCAGCTATAAGCTTTAATATAGAGCTGAAACTGTGAAATTGAGCAAATCACAAATGTCTTTAACCAAAACGTTGTCCCTTTTAAAAAGCTATTCATGGGAGAAGATTCACTCTCATATCGTCTCTAAACCAGGAACATCAAACTCGTTTTACATTGTGGGCTACATACAACCCACTTTAATCTTAAGTTGGTCGAACCAGTGTAACTGCCCTTTCTGTCAAAAAGAATCGGTCAGCACAACTCTTTGGATTTAAATTGTTAGGAATAAATGTGCAAAATTACATAAAAAGTTGGAAAAAGTCTATTTTAATTGGAAAAAGAGGAACTTTTCTGTCATTTCATTGTTTAATCTCTTAGTTAATTACTTTAGTATGACTGACTGTGGGGTAAGTCTGTTGAAACTGTTAAATTTTTTTTTACTAAAATGCATTTAAAACTCAAAAATTTATGCCCCCGTCACATTTTCCAAAGCTATCCAGTCGGGCAGGTTGGAGTCTTTGCTGGGGCAGTTTTGGCTCCTGCGCCTTAATCTTTGCCACCCCAACTCTAAACTACAATTCAGTTCAATTCAATTTTATTTATATAGCGCCAAATCACAACAACAGTCACCACAACTACCCTATTGAATATTGATTCTTGTTGTAGACTTCATTGTTAATACATTTTTAACATTTTCTCTGTGGTGACTGACTGACTTTAGCTTTGTTTTGCTTTTTGTTGCAGCTTTCATCGCCCAAAGTAGGAGGAAGTAAATTAATAAAGGCTCTATTTTTGCACCTGTATTGGAATTGTTTTTCACATTTGAAAAATCTGAAAATATTTTTATTTGATTGAAAAATCAATAATAAACAAATTGAGATTACATTTTTAAGAAAATAATAAATATTACTGCTCATTTAAATAAAGGTAGTCTCACACGTGCCAGGAGCTCTTCATTGAGGCATGTAGACTTGCTCAAGGGTGGAAGCTTTGGCTATTTCAGAAGCTGATTTCCAATAAAATTATCACACGTTAGACTACTAATCCATCTGATACTGAATTACACGACTTGGTGGACTAGTGCTGGCACATTCCATTACTTCATTTTGGAGCTTTGCTCACTACAGAAAGGGAAGTGATGAGTGGCCGACTGAGGTGAATGTAAAGAGATTTGTCTGGCTGTGTGGTTTCAGTCTGTAACTACTGTGCAAGGCCACATCATGTTCAAATTTGTGACTGTTGTATGTTACCATTTCATGGTGTCTGCTCTCACAGCTTCTGTGTTTTCCTTTGTAATTCCAGCAGAGTGCAAAGCTCCAGCACAGTAAAGAAGAACCCCTCAGTAAAGGCTGAATCTTCCCAGTACATTACAGCATCAGCACTCTGCCCTGATTAGTACCATCAGCCACATCTTCACCTCAGTCATCCACTCTCAGGTATCTCTGATAACTTTCTCAAGCATCTTGATCTTATGAGCCAAGTGTCCTGTAATGACCATACTATTTCAGAAATATATCCAGTTAAAATGTACATAAAGACAAGTGTGACATATCCGCAAATGTGACCTTGTCAGACTGCATGCCACTGATTGGCTAGTCAGTGGCATCACTCCCCTTCACGAAAATCAAAACCGCTGTTTTTGAAACCGGACAACAAGACAAATGGCTGCACAAAAAAACAACACTGTGGTCCCTGAGGATGAGAAAAAAACACAGATAGGAATATCATTGCTAGGGCTGCACGATTTTGCATAAAATGAGAATCACGATTTTTTTGAGACTGAACATAAAAACAATAAATAAACATAAAAACAATAAATGCCTCACATTTTGTGGTTGCCGCAAAATGTTGTGCTGCTTGAAATTCTGTCTCCACCGTTGCTCACTGCGTGTATAGAGCAGGTAGTGCAACAATAGAAAAATAGCAACAATAGAAAAATAGTTGCGGGACGGCACTGTGTAGCGTTTGTCTAGGGTGTTGATCATTTTCCTAAATCCCTCGTTTTGCACAGTGTTGATGGGAGCCATATCTTTGGTCAGGTGATAAGTGATAGCCTCCGTAATTTCTTTGTGCCTGTGGGAGTTCGACGGCTATGAGGAAACGCTGTATAAGGTTCCCGTTATTGATGTTTGGGTGGCTGACCGGGACGGATTTTCTCCTGTCACTTTCTCGTCATCCCTGACGTGTTCTCCGTTTTTTCCCTGCCAATTTGAGCATCACACGGCACAGCTTCTGTATCACGTGGTATAAGGCTCCGCCCTTGTCATTTGTTGAGCAGGAAGAGTGAGCGCTTGTTTTCATGCAGATTACGTGCCGGATCAAAATGCGGTACAGTCGTCGTCGTCTTTTTTTTTTTTTTTTTTTTTTTTTTAAACCGTTGTCATTTGGAAATGAGATCACACATAAGTATGAATTGAGATCACGATTTTCTAACGATTAATCGTGCAGCCCTAATCATTGCCTTGACATCCTTCTTTGTTGTGTCATCTGTGTCACATAAAAATGATGTAACAGGACGTTTGGCCCCGTTGCTATAATGACCCCACGCACATTAGGTGGTACTTGATTGTAATGAAAAATGAGTCGAGCCACGTCAAGCCAACTTGAGTCGGTACTTTTGGAAAAGGGATATGAATGAAATTCTTAACCCCATATAGTAAATTCAAAATGTACGAAAGCCCTGCTCAGCTCGACTCCACTCTGTTTCAGCCATTTTCCATTACCTCAGTGTGCTTGGGGTTATTATACCAATGTGGCCAGAAGTCCAGTGACATTATTTGTGTCATTTATGTCATTTTTTTATATGCAACACAACAATGGAGAATATCGAGTCAATGCTATACCCACTGCTCAGACTATGGGTTTTTGTCATATAGAATTCAGTTACAGTACAGCTTCCCACAGCTTGGCCACAACCAAGACCAAAGGCCAAGACGGACTCAGAGCAACACTGGAAGCTACTCTGAGAGTGAGCCCTTCCCCCATTCCACCCAGACTGGATCCGATTAGGTCTCAGAGGCAGGCTCAAGTGTCTCATTAAGAGGTGAACATAAAAATGGCTGTTGCGACTGTTTGTTGTTGTTCATTTGTCTCAAATATAAAGAGTAACTTCTGGTTCCGCCACTGAAAAAAGGTTTACTGCTGAAGCAACTTTCAGATTCACTCACAGATTATAAGGCTGTATTTTCATTTGTACTTTGGTTTAAAACTTAAATAGTTTATTTATTAATTTAATTAGAAAATTATTTTGAATGTATTTATTTTATCAACACATTATTTATCCAATTTCTATTTTTCCCTTTTTTTCTTCTCTCTTTTGCTATAGTAAAATTGAATTATTCGTTATTTTTTTGTTATTAAGCCTGACTTGAGTCTTTCAATTTCTACTTGAAGTTGAATTTGTTCCATGTATTGTTAACCTGTTTGGCATTTTGTTTTATGTGCAGGTTCACTTAATACACTTAATGAATAAATGTCTTTGTGATTCTTACATTACATCATCAGGTTTATTTGACAAGGTTTTAGCTGTTAAAATGAAGTAGATTTGATTTAGTTATTAAATATAAATCACCTGTATTGAATAAACTGATGAGGAACATCAATTTATTCAAGTGGGCCCCACCCACTTTGTAATGGAAAACTTGGGCCCCGAGGTAAAAAAGGTTAAGAACCCCTGATATGAGGGACTGCAGTGTTGGGTTTTGTACAGCCATTTCTCCTGTTGCCAGGTTTCATAAATGGTCAATTTAATTTTTGTGAAGGAGTTGCTTGGAACCCTGGTTGAACCGTTACTCTAGACAGTACCTGGTACCAGGTAATACCACCTAATACAAAACCCTAAAATTGAATTAAGTTGACCCAAGTAGGTACTAGTGGAAAAGAGGCATTACAGAGCTGAGGAGTAGCTATAGAAGTAATGTGTGTGCCTCAAGAGGGTTCATGTGTGTGTGTTTGTATGCTCGCTGTAGCAGTTTTCCATGTCGAAGTCTGCCCAGATGCCACTGTCGAACATCACTGTGCCAAAGCCCTCGATCTCCAGGGTGCCCAGCAGCATGGAAGGCATCAACCATGAGCTGGAAAAGGTCTTCATTAAAGACAATGGAGATAAGGAGGAGCTTAAGGTGGGGCTTAATTTCTATTTTCAGCATGGTATTTTAGTAAACCTGTGACTTGTGTCACTGCCATCTCTTGACTGAGCTTTGAGTCTTATATTGTTTTCTCTGCAGTCCCTGGAGGTTCCCGATGGGCGACGAGCACCTTTCCCTCCACAGCAGCGCAGCAGCAGCACCCGCAGTGTGGACACCCGGACCCCCTCAGCCCCTGGCCGGTCCAGCAGCTGCTCTAGCCTATCACCATCCCCCTCGCCAGCCTGCCCACTGGGATCACATGATGGCAGTCCTTACTCCACAGATGATCTACTATATGACAGAGATAAAGGTAAGCAACGCTAAGGTCCTACTGAAGTGTCCAGAAAAAGTGGCTGCTGGGGTCAGTGGATTTGTTCCTATCCTAACCAGATCCTGGACAAGATAAATAGAACTCTGCAGTTTTGGAAAGGAATGGAGTAAATCAAATAATAGACCATAGCCTATATTGGGGGCGGGATGTATATGGACTAGATAATGTGTTAGGAATGAAAGTATGTAACATCGTTTGATGATAATGGAAAATCAACCTACAGAGGTGTGAATTCAAAATTCTCTACTACTAGTCCATTTTGGTGAAATTTCATTGCAGAAACTCAAAATAGTTTTCAGCAGTTTGTATGGCCTCCATGTGCTTGTATGCATGGGGACATATTCCTAATGAGTCAACAAATAGTGTCCTGACGGGAATCATCTCCCACGTATGACCCAGGGCGTCACCGAGTTTCTGGACTGAGGTGTTCTGCAATTCAATGGCGTCAGATGGACCAAAACATAATGTCCCAGTGGTCTTCTGTTGTATTTAGGTTAGTGGAGCATGGAAGCCAGTTTTTCATCCTCCAGGAACTACCTGCATATTCTCAACACAGGAACCCGGACATTGTCGTGCACCAGAATCAACTGCACTAGCACTAGAATCAACTGCATCTGTCAGACTAGGGTCTGACAGATGTCATACCAATATAATAGCCGTCAAGGTGCTGTTGCCAAGCCTTTATGCGTCCCTCCATCCATATGTTGCCCAATACCATCATTGACCCACCGACAAACCAGTCACACAGAGCTTTGTTACAGGGAACATTCTGTTCTCCACGGCTTCTCCAGACCTTTGCATGTCTGTCACATGTGCTCAGGGTGAACCTGCTCTTGGTTGTGAAAAGCACAGAGCACCAATGGTGGACCTACCAATTTTGATATTCTGTGACAAATACCAGTTGGGCAGTTCTAGTGCTGGGCACTAGAAGATGTCACCAGATATCACCACATGCTACAGAGAGTGACACTGACCCCAGTCAAATGAAAAAAGTCAGAAAAAATAAAATATCAGTTGCTTTAAAACCATTCTTGTTTTGGAGGTTGTCTCTAGTGCACCTGTTAATTTATTACAGGGTTTGTATGGGTGCTTGAAATCCTTGAAAATGCTTGGATTTTAATATAGTCTTTTTAAGGTGTGGAAAGTGGTGTCATTTACTTGAAACTGTAACTTTCATAACAAATTGATTGAATAGCTTGCTTATCAGATGGAGAAATAAAAGTTGCAAAGTCTTAAAGCGAAGTTCTTACTGGCCAAGCAGAATAATACTGTTTGTATTTGTGTCTTGCAGTCTGTAGCTTTTTGCAAAGGGTAATAAGGAGGAAAACACAGTAATGAACGCTAACAATAAATACATTAAAAATTCATAATAAGAGGGGCTGATCCATATGGACCCAAAGAATAGTCACTTTAGTTTTAGGAGCTATCGAAGTTCCCTGCATTTTCCTTAAAGCCTGTTTGTTGTGAGGACCTAAACATCAAACAGCTTAAATTTGATCAATTTAATCAAGCTCACGTAGAGATCTGTGCGACTCTGGCACTCTCAACCAATGAGTCATGGACTGTTGCAATATAATGTCAAAGTATGACTGTAGTAGACAAATATGCGCAGAACTGTGGACAAGTTTTAGGCAGGTGAGAAAAAAATGCTGTTAACAAAGAATACTTTCTAAAATGGAACTGTTAATCATTTATTTTCATCAATCAGAAAAATGCATTGAATGAACAAAAGAGAAATCAAATCAATATTTGGTGTGACCACTCTTTGTCTTCAAAACAGGATCCATTCTTCTAGGTCCACTTGCACACAGTTTTTGAAGGAACTCGGCTGGTAGGTTGTACAAACATCACAAATCTTCTGTGGTTGTAGGCTTTCACACATCCTTCTGTCTCTTCTTGTAATCCCAGACACACTCGATGATGTTGATATCATTCTTAATGTCTGGCTGTATGTTTGGGGTCGTTGTTCTGCTGCAGAATACATTTGGGGCCAATAAACAATTATTTCTGAAAGCATTCTTTGTTTACAGCATTTTTTTCAAACCTGCCTAAAACTTTTGCACAGTACTGTATGTGATTCGTTTATGAAAAATAAAGTACTTTAAAGTCACATGTATAATAATAATTGTAAATAATAATATCACAGACGATAGATTAAATAAATACATTTCAGGTAGATGCTTGTGTATTGTAAAAGTCTTCTGTGTTGACTTGAACTGAGTATGTCATTTGTTCAGTCTCTCTCAATTAGTGTTACGCTACATGCATGTCTTACTGTACCTCATGTCATTTACACAAACACTTTAAATGTGATAATTTAGGACTTCAACAATAATCCAGACAGCAACATGGGTTAACCATCTTAGGGGTAGTTGTATTGTGAATTAAGCTTTTTTAAAAAAAAATAACATTTGTCTCATTTTTTTTGTGTTATATAGGAAAGAAACATCAATATCTGATGACAGGACTTATGAATCGCGGTCCAGCAGTGGGGAGTTTTTTGCAGTCAACAAGCAACACCTCAAACAGTAAAGCGTCATCCATATCAAAACCCAGCAGTATAGAGAGTGTCAGCAATAGGCAGCAGTAGTTGTCTCTCTACAATTCATAGAACCATCTAATCCACATCCGAGTACCACCAAACCCACAAGCACCTTAACATAGTTTGTTACCTCAAATTCAACACTGAAAGCAGAGCTGGAGCAACCTGTCAAAGCTATTTACACTGAAATGAGCTTTATACTCAGGTTTTTACTTTTACTGTTTCACAAGGAGTTAAAAAGTAAATGTCCACAATTTAGACTTTAGTTGCAAGATATTTTATTAAAACAATTTAGCAGGAGCAAAGCAAACAAAAAATTTAATAAAAGTACAAATCGGTGTATAGTAATCAAATTAACTGAATTACATTTATCTAATTAACATAGTCTGAGCTAATACTAATTATGTTCTGATCCTTTTGAGGGGAATGGTTGGAGCGAATAACTGGATCCAAGGATGCACTTATCTCTGTCAGGGCTCTAGACTAACTTTTTGACATGGGCGCACCGGTGCGCCTAACTTTAAAAATTTAGGCGTACCGGCACAAAAGTTAGGCGCACTCAAATTTTTCAACCGCATCGCTTAACACCGCAGTTTTACATGTGCACTTTCTTTGGGGGGGAAGTCCATACAGACAATATTCATTTCTAAATTATTAACTAACAAACTTGTGATTAAATTGCTTTGTCAATATTGTAGAAAATGTTAAACTTAATCATCATCTTGGCTCCTCTGACGACCTGTTTGCTGCAGCCTGCTGCTGAAAGGCAGTGGGGAGAGGGGACACTTGGGCAGTGCATTTATTGCAGCATATAATGTGTTTTCTGGATACACTGCTGTTTTTTCAGCATTCAAAGATTGATGGCACCGTGTCAGAGCTGGCTATGAATTTCAGACGGATCAGTCCTTAACTTAACACAAAAGTTATCAATAGTTCTTTTCATCTTTTCTTATTACCCACAGCCACATCCACTTCTGTCAGGCCTAGGCTGCTCACTAGGGCTGAGTATCATCACTGATTTCTATAATCCATTCGATTCCAGTTCTCAAAGTCCTGATTCGATTCAATTTAGCCTCAGACAGTCAGAAATATTATAATTCTGATCATTTATCAGTACTGATACATGTGACACTTCAGAATTGTGAACATCACAGCAGATGCCTTTGTTTGAAAGTAACTGAGAATAAAACACAGAAAAACATGAAGGAGATTTTCCTGGTCTGGCGTTTTATAGCAGATAACCTTAAAAATATTCTGCAATATTCTGCAATTTTGCATAATTTTAAGAAGTTTAAATTTCTTCAGTATTGAACAGCAGAAATTAGGTTTTCTTGTCCGAGGTCATTTAAGTGAAAAAAAGAAAAAGACAGCGGCTGACAGCGCTGTAAACAACGGTAGACTGGTGGGTAATAAGCGAATGAATGATGCAGAAAACAGAGATTTGAGACGGGAAACTGTTCTTGAAGTACACTGAGAGAGAGAGAGAGAGGGAGCTGTGCATGAAGTGTGATTTTTTTATAGTGGTGGAAGCAAAACAGCAAAACTCAGAGCGAATTCATGACGACATTGATCAAATGTGAAGCGCAGTTTGCTGCTTCTTTTGCTGCTGGCTCGGTGAATTTTCATTGGAGAGAGACAAAACCTGCAGCTCAGAATCTAGCGCAAAAAAGACGGAAACACAGCGCGGACCCGACGCATCAGAATCGCTAAGCTCCGACAGCGTGTCCGTGTTCGGGCCGTGGGGTGAGAAAGCCGAGAAAGACAAAGCTGATTCTGATGCGTCGGGTCCGCTCTGTGTTTACGTCTTTGTGTGGAATCCGTTAATGAATCGATATCGCTTTATTCAAGCTACTCAACCCTCTCTCTTCCACCTGCACTTTCAACTGGACCACGGCCAATCAGAGAGGTCCCGCCCCTGACTATCTCTGATTGGTTTAGTCCACGATAGGGGCATAATGTGTGTCTGTTGTTGACCACACGGAGAGTTGCAGAGATTTTTTTTTTTTTTTTTTTTTTTTTTTTTGTTACCCGAAAATATTTGGTCGCACCGGTGCGACCAAATATTTTTCTTTAGTCGCACCACTGAAAAATTTGGTTGCATTTGCGACCAAATTGGTCGCACTCTAGAGCCCTGTCTGTATACCGAGTTGATCATAATCACCCAACAGGAAACCGGGATACCCTTGGCGTTCAGTGGCCGTATGGTGTAAACCAAAATCCTTCTGAATTAATCATCTAATGTGGCAAAAACTGAGCAGAGAAAAAGCCAAAAATATACAAAGCCAATTTGCGGGTTCACAGTTTGGGCAGCAGTTGGATCACTCCAGCATTGGAATTTGCAGCTGTAACCTCTTAAGATCCCGTGTTCTGAACTGCTCATCTCGCAGAAGACAAAAGGGAGGAACCTCGTATCGCTTAATTCTTAACGAAGAAACTCCATCACCTTTTAACACTGTCAAGAGATTTATTCTAAAAGACACTTCTTCAGCTGAGAGTCTAAGAGTGAAGACACACACGCTGCAGATTTTACTTGCAAGGGCAGTCACAGAGCGCTCACACGAGAGTGGGGGCCCTGTGATCAGCGCTCTGTTCTTGCACTTGTCTTTATACACAAGAAAAGTAATACAACAGTGAATGCATTTTTTTTAGTGGAATGTTGATACGTGAGCGTGTGTGTGGGTGTGGGAAGCAGCTCCTTTTCCTGGTAGGGGAGTGAAACTACTTGTTCAGCTCTTACTATCGCTGTGGGAACTGATAAAAAAGAACAGAACAAGTAACAACAGTCTAAGTCATCAAAAGGTTATTATGCAGTATTCTATCACATGTAAACTTATATCATTAAAAGCTTATACTGACTATTAAGTACAATTTTTCCACTGACAAACATTCAGTCACATATGCATCTAATTGACTTCATGTTTCATTTAGTTTATGTAATTGTACTTAAATTAGATTTGTCTTTAGCACATTCTCGCATGAGCATTCATTTTAACATAATCCTTTTTTAATTCAAATACAGAGGAATACTTTCTTGTACTTTTTCTCTTTTAAACTCTGTTTTTATCAATCACAGTATACCCAGTAAGACTTTTTCTGATAAGTCATGCATTTTGTAAGTCAGACACACAGATACATACCAAGGTCAAACTCTCAGTTTGAGGCATGTCTTTAGAATCTTTATTATACTTCAGTTGACTGTTAGCAAATAGGGGAAAGCTCTGTTTTAGCTCTCTGATCATTTTTTACACATAGGGCTGGACGTTAAGAGCTTTTACCCCCTCTCAGTTGTGATGACGGGGAATTTCAGTCTCTCTCTACCCCACCTCTCTCAACACCCTATAAAGTTTATTCAAATTGAATATGCTGATCCAGTCAACCAGATGAATGTCACCAAACTGAATGTCAGATTTGTCACAGATTGAGCACTAGAGGAACACGTGAAGAAGAATTCAGACGCTGAGGCTAGTGTTCAGGCACAGCTGCAAATTGTCATTGTTGACGATGGTCACCAAGCTCTTTGAAAAGGCACCACTTAAATATCCTCTTGTGAGAAGCCTGCCAGTTTTGGATCCAAGGGTCCTGTTCAAGAACAAAGTGTTAAGTAGAATAGAATAGAATAGAATAATCCTTTAATTTTCCCACAAGGGGAAATTTGGGTGTAACAGCAGCAAGAAAGACACATATACAAACAAACAGTACACAAGACACAGAACAGAAACACAATTTTTTACATATTTACATCAAGGACAATGGTTACCAAAAACAGAGTACTAAGTGGCTGACAACTTGCCACTATTCTTCTGGTGGAAACTTGCCACATCAAAGAAAAATGCTTTGATGAAATTCTGAGGGAGTTTGACTCAAAAATCATGTTGTGGTCATAAAAGTGGCCAGATTTCTTCAGGAACTTCAGTCCAAAAAGTAGAAGGTTGGATTAAATTTACCGTGAACATTTATCCAACAAACCAGACTTTCACCACCACCAGTAAAACTCGTCTTGGTCCGTTCAATGGTCAAGCCTCGATTGAGAGAGATTTTTTTCAATAACAAGCAAGTGATGGGTGAATCATGTTGGAGGTTTGCTCAACATAGTCTACGTAATTGAGCTACTACTCTCTGCATCACATGTGTCTTGACCATCAAAGACATCTAACAGTGCTATAATGCTGATGGATTTTGACGTCACATTATGTGTTTGTGGTGGGCATGGTCTGCGATGCCGTGCGGACGCACCTGCACGGCACGGCATCCGTGATCATGCCCGCCTGTTAAAACACGGGGACTCATGGGTTGGTGGGTTGTTGTGGTATGATGTGTGGCTGGCAGCCAGTGTAAATAAATGGCTCACAACATGGATCTGTGGTCCCGTCGTGCCTTAATTCCGCCACACTGGTGCCGAAACCCGGGAAGCGGCACGGTGGGCCTACAACGGAGCCAGAGGGAGGAGCTGGCCCAGAGGGTGGCCGAAATGGCGGCCGCCCAGTGGGAGCAGGCAGTGGAGGTGCTTCGTCAGCAGGAAGACCTGCGGGACCAGACCGAGCACCACCTGGAAAGGATTGGGGAGCTGGCGGCGCTGCTCTGGGCCTAGGCACCACCCCCACAGATGTGTCCCGACGGAGATAGCGGTGGAGGAGCCGCGTGAGGCACCTCAGCAGCCAGAGGTGGCAGATGAAGCGTGCGGGGATCTGCGCCTGCCGGAGGAGGGGGAACAGCTGGCTGAAAGGCTGCTCCTGCCAGGAGCCGCGCGCTGGCCTGCGCTGGCCTGCGGAAGAGGAGCAGCGCAAGGGGCTGCTCCAGCTGGGGGCGGCGGTGGAGCCGTGCGAGGAGACAGAGGTCCCCGTGCCAGGGGAGCCTGCTTGATTGGAGCTGGCGAGCGAGGCGTGCGATGGTCCGGGCTGTTTTCCCTCTCTCGCTCATGGTGGGGGAGTAGGGTGAAGGGCTGCTCCTGCCAGGAGCGGTGGAGGAGCCGCTCCAACTGGAGGCGGCGGACGAGGGTCTGCGCCGGCCCAGAGGAAGAGGAGCCGCGCAAGGGGCTGCTCGCGCCGGGAGCGGCGGCGACGGTCTGCTCCAGCCGGAGGCGGCGGCTGAAAATATGGCTCAAAACACGGATCTGTGGTCCCGTCGTGCCTTAATTCCGCCACTGTGTTGCACAGCATAATCTTTGTGGCGCATCGGCTGCTCATGCACCTCTTGATTTTTGTAATCTGGTGCATTGCACCACAGCCACTGCAGCTGGGCTCAAGATATGAGTGTAGAATCGTGATGGTTTTTACCCCAATTACAGAGAAAGAAGTGGTAACAGTTTGAAAACTTGAGAATTTGTGGAAAAACTTTACAAAAACATAATCTTGGCTTCTGGTTTTTGACTTCTCCTCTTATATCAGCAATTGTGGCGATATTGCCTGAGTGGCAATGTCTATCATTCAGGAGAATACTGTAACGGCTTCCTGTGCTGTAACAGTGGGTATAAATACAAGTGTCTGTGAAATGAGGTTGCAGTGGTGAGCAAAGCGACCATTACACCAGGTATACTGTAATCGTTAAAGTAAGATGGAAAAAAAAGCAGGGAAGAGGAAAGGACTCACTGAAGAGAGAATGGAGATAAAAGCCAAAAAAAAAGAATATGAAAGAATATGAAAAGTATTAGTATGAGAAGAGGCTTTTGAGAAACGCTAACTTACTCGGCACAGATGTTTCTGTATACTATGCAAGCCACTTGGTTATGGCATTCCATGTATGCCCTCCTGCTAGCATCTTGCACCCTGCTGTTATGTGCTAGATTGTTTCAGGGGCATCTTTACACAACCTGTCCCTGGGGTCTTGCCTGGTGTGGTAGACCCCAGCCTCTATGGATCTTGTGTGCAGAGCTTGTTCCTGTGCTGCCATGATTAGTGCCTCTGTGCTTTCTTTGAGTCCAGCTTTGTCCAGCCACTGGTGGGATTCCTAGATGCTTACCGTACAGTCTCAGGGTAGTGGACTTGGGGTGAAACTAGAGCTGGGCGATATAAGATTTTTTCATATCACGATATGTTTTTTTCATTTCAGGCGATAACGATATATATCACGATATAAGCCAAATAACTATATTTGTAAGATTTAAATGTGCCGTCGCTCACAAGTAAAATGTAAAATAATCAGCAGCTTGTGTTGATTTAAATATTTATTTCCCATAATAAGTTCAACAGGGCAGATGTACTTAAAGAACATGAGACTTCAGTTTCAGATAAATAAAGGCAAATATTGCAAACTACACAAAAGGTAGCTGCTAAAGCATTTAAGTTTCAAAATAGAACAAACAAAACAGACCACTAAATTGTCAATTCCACTTAGAAACAAAATATTAATTCTAAAAATAAATCTTAGTTTGTTTTACAGAAGAACAGACAAAATTGACTAACTTTTGTCAATATCAAATAAACTGAGAACTAAAAGGAAATTCTCAATCTCTCCTTGTTGTATAGCTTAGCTATTACCTCAATTAGCTGCTTGAATCCTTCATTTTCGACCGTGTTTATTGGTAGCATGTCTTTAGCAAGACGGTAGGCTATGGCATTCGTTATGTCGCTATGTCTCTAGCTTTTTGTCATATGGTAAGACGCTGGAGAAAGCCGACTCAATTGACTGTTGTTGCTTCGCAGGGATTCTCCTGGTTGTTTTCGATGACGAATTAGCGCTTTCAGTCTACGGAACTTCTGTGGCCCTTCCTTTCGACAATCTGTCCGGCATTGGAACCGTCATCTGTGTTCTCTTCGGTAACCTGGTCACCCAAGCTCTCGGTTGATTTTTCTCTAGCGGGCAAACTCATTTTCTCCATTAACCGGCCGGCATGGCGGCTGGCTGCTTCCCAAACAAATACACATGTGCGGCTTGGCACTTGTGCTGTACGTAACAAGTCATGTGACGTGACGCTGCGGCTGTGATTGGTTCGGCTATGCCAGGGGTCTGCAACCTTTTACACCCAAAGAGCCATTTGGACCCGGTTTCCACGCAAAAGAAAACACTGGGAGCCGCAAATACTTTTTGACATCTAAAATGAAGATAACACTGTATATATTGTGTTTTATCTTTATACTTTGTGTGAACAACTAAGGTGTGCTGCTTATGAAATCCATGAAGTGCTACAGAGAAAATTAAATTATATTTATGTAATCAACACATTTTGAACTCTTAAAGAAATATAACAAAAGGAAAGACACCAACCTGAACTAAAATGATCCAGGTAGCAAACAAAAACTTTTGTCAGCCGCCACCCTTATATCGCCTTTGGGCTGTTGGAGCCTTGACCTGACTCTTAAAAAATAATTCGAAAAAAGCACTATGCTGCTGAAAAATGAAAAATAGATATTTGCAAAATTCTGCCTGAATATGTATTTTACCTGGTTAATGCGTGCAGCGGGGCGTGGTTTAAGCGCCGCTGCAGGGGAGGCGGACGCACCTGAGCGACACCCGCAATCACGCCTCGCTGCCTTTACGTCTGCGCTATCTGTGCTGTTGTGTTGTTGGTGGTGTATGTCGGGCTGTGAGCTGAAAAGCTACAGCCGGCTGTATGCGCACAGCAACCGTGTGTGAAAAGTGCTCAATAAAGAGATGCTCAAAAGCATGCTCATGGAAACATCGTCGGGTCTGCCGTGATTTGTTTACAATGGGACTTCTGCTCCTGAACCTCTGCGCACAGAGTCCGCAAATCGGGGCTATACGAAGTCAGTTTACGCAGGACTGTAAGCTGTCATCTGTCAGGCGTGAACGGTGTTTGTCTTTAACATAGTTCACGGTGGAGAACAGCTGCTGACATAATGTGGATCCGAAGATCCATAATTGGCCTACCTGGGGTTGAAAGTCTCGATAAATGCACGGCGTTTGGTCAAGGGTATACCGGCTTCATGAGTGTGACTCTTATTTTGAGCGATGAAAAAATAATAGAATATAATTTTATTTTTATATTTCAATATCACAATAATCTTCCAATTTAGAACTACGAGTTAAAAAGAACTAACATAAATAAAATACACTTCAGCGAAATACTTCTAATTTTGCCCAAACCACGCGGAGCCGCACTTTAAGGACTAAAGAGCCGCATGCGGCTCCGGAGCCGCAGGTTGCCGACCCCTGGGCTATGCGCTACTTAATTTGGATTGGCTGTTCTTTTTTTTTTTTTAAGACAGGAAGAGAGAGAGATGAGGTCTATCGCAATAGTTTCATTTTTCTATCGAGAAAAAGTTATTTCGCAATACATATCGTTATCGTTCTATCGCCCAGCTCTAGGTGAAACCCTCCATGCATGATCAGGAGCTTCCTGGTCTTGATGTCAGTGGCTTCTATCTCCTACTCTGGCCAGCTTATTATCCCAGCAGGGTACCTGATCACGGGCACAGGGTAGGTGTTGATAGCCCGGGTCTTGTTCTTACCATTCAGCTGACTTCTCAGGACTTGCCTGACCCATGTGCAGGTTCTTGGTGGTAGCAGCTTTCCTAGCTAGCTTCATGATTTCCATTTGCCTGTGGTATTGCCATGTACTTGTAGTTCTCCTCGATGTCTGCAATGTTGCCTTCTGTTCAATTCCCTCAGTTCTGACTACCTACCTTCTCTTTGTTACCATCCAACTACACTTCCAATCCAATCTAAATTACATTCCAATGTCGTTGCTGAATATCCTGGTGGTGTGGATCAGTGAATCGATGTCCCATTCACTCTTGGCATACGACTTGATGTCATACACATGTAGAGGAGGTGGCTGACAATTATTCCGTTCCGTAGTCTGTATCCATAGCCAGTCTTGTCAGTAATTTCAAGGAGGGGGTTCAGGCCTATGCAAAAGAGCAGTGGGGATAGAACATCTCCTTGGTAGGTTCCTGCACTTAATGGTGACTTGTGCTATAGGCTTGACCTCTTGGCCTCTAGTGTTATACTCCACATCCCCATTCAGTTCCCCATGAAGGTTCTTAGGGTCCTGTTGATCTTATAAAATTCTCAGCATTCCAGGATCCAGGTGTAAGGCATCAAGTCATAGTCCTTCTTGTAAAAAAAATTGGTCCACCCCAAGGATCGGGTCTGCCGACACAAAAAGAGTAACATAGTGTACACTGTTAAGTGCCAGGAGGATTGCCAGGATTTATACATCGGGGAAACCAAACAACCTCTGGCGAACCGTATGGCACAACACAGAAGAGCTTACTCGTCAGGCCAGGACTCTGCAGTCTATTTACACCTACAGCCCAGTGTACACTCTTTCAGTGATGAGGATGTACACATCCTGGACCTGGAGGAACGCTGCTTTGAGCGGGGAGTCAAGGAGGCCATTTACGTGAAAAGGGAAAGACCATCTCTGAATTGAGGAGGGGGCCTAAGGGTGCATCTGTCACCATCTTACAATGCTGTGATTGCAGCCATTCCCCAACTCTCTGTGAATGGTACTCATGGCTATTGATCAGTGGGCTTTGATCAGTGGTTGTTGATCAATGGTCATGAGAATTTGCGTAATTATGAATAAGGAACTGACTTCATTGTTCCTTCAGTGGGCTGGTTTCAGTCATTATGCAAATGTACTGTTTATAGATTGGGGAAACCTGCAGTCAGCTGAGACTGAAGAAGTCACTTGGATGAGTGACAAAACGTTTCTCTTCCACTGAAAACACTACGTCCAGATGAACAGAATCAACTTTTGGAGAGTCCTTCTTGTAATCAATCCAGGCAGTGCACAGGTTGGTCAGTTTGGTCTTACAGTCTCAGGTGACTGCTCTATCTTCCAGTAGCTGGTGTTTTGCTCCTCTGGTACTCTTACCAATTCCTTTCTGTGCCCCACTAATGTACTGAGCCATGTGCCTGTTCATCTTAGCTGCTATGATGCCTGACAGGAGCTTCCATGTGGTACTGAGGCAGGTTATTGGCTGTTAGTTTGATGGGACCAGTCCCTTCTGGAGATCCTTGAGGATCAGGACTGTCCGGCCTTCGGTTAGCCATTCGGGATGTCTCTCATTGACTATCAGCTGGTTCATTTGTACTGTGACACACTCATGGAGTGCAGTCAGCTTCTTCAGCCAGTAAGCGTGAACCATATCGGGTGCTGTCCAACTCTTCATACTAGAGACCCTTTCTTGGATTTGTGTCACTGTGATGGTTACTGGCCCCTGTTCAGGGAGGTTGCAGTGGTCTGCTCTTAGATCCACTAGCCACCGAGCATTGCTATTATGGGTTCTCCCATATGCTCTTCCAGTATTGCGCCATTTCCATATTCTTATATTGTTCCCCTGACACTGACAGTATACCTTGGATGGTTCTGTGGAAAACAGCTGGTTTATTCTCCTGCCTTCTATCTGTCTGGTGTATTTCTTCAAGCAGCTGGCCAAGGCTGTGAGTCTTTGCTTGGCAGTTTCCAAGGCCTCAGGTATGAACAGCTTCCTGTACTTCTTAGGCACCTTCTTCATTGCCCTTTCTGCAGCTCCGATACTTGGCTAACCTCCTTCCGTGCTACCTTTGTTTGTAAATGTATATATCTTGACCTTTGTGCCCGTTTAAGAAATGTTGATTTTATGAAATATCTGCTTTTCATCTTAATATCTTTGAAAGAAGCCAGTACAAAATTGACATGGCACAAAAAGGGCAAATATGTGCTGGAAATTGAACTATATTTATGCAGTGCTTTTATTTCCTTACTGACCCCTCAAAGAGTTTCAGATGAAAATACATTTTTAAGCAATTTCGTATTCAGTGTAAAGTGTTTTAATTTATACACTTTAAGCACTTTATCTACCATCCATGTAGAATTTAGAATCACCCATTAGCCTAACATGTCTTTGAACTGTATTCTGTAAGTATCTGTGTTCTCCTGAAAAGCTGAGAGGTGACACTTGAAGTTGCTCTCAAATCTCATAATGTCTCAGGAGTTTTGGTAGAAATAGAAACTGTGATCAGTTATTATATAAAATATGCATTCACAGTGGATCTGTGTCATTTTAGCAGATGACTGCAGAGAATAGGCTTTACTAATCAATCCCAAAAAAAATAAAAGCATCATATTTCTGTTTTCAGACAATGGAAGCAGCTCACCGCTGCCAAAGTTTGCCTCCTCACCCAAACCCAACAACAGCTATATGTTCAAGCGGGAACCACCAGAGGGCTGTGAGAAGATTAAAGCTTTTGAGGAAATGAGGTATAGATGCTTTGATACTTATACTGAATTTCCTCAGTACTCTGCTGCCCCCTTTAATTCCGCTGAACATGTTTTTGTGCAGCTCCAGGCAGTCCACATCAGCACCCCTCTTCTCCTGCCCTGACAAAAACA
Source organism: Oreochromis aureus (assembly GCF_013358895.1). NCBI lineage: Eukaryota > Metazoa > Chordata > Actinopteri > Cichliformes > Cichlidae > Oreochromis > Oreochromis aureus. The sequence goes on along the minus strand of NC_052962.1, from coordinate 4,034,945 downwards.
AAGTGAATTTCATCCCAACGGGTTCAGCTTTCTGTCCCGTCAAACTCCCTGGCTCTTTACAACTCACCCTTGCCTCAGAGCCCGAGGAAGACCAGGACAGCAGGGAAGCAGGTTCTGACCCACACGGAACCACGTCATTCTACGGTGTCCCTACTCAGGTGTCCACGAGCACCAGCACAGATGACCCCCCAGAGGAGCCTGCTTCACCCTCAGAGACATCAGAGTCCCAGACAGACAGCCCGGCCATCAGCTAGACCTGAGCAGAGCTGGCCTCTGTCTCTGGGATCTACACTTGCAACCATCGAGCACCACCACTGACTTTCTCACCAACACCACCTTCTGCTCCTCCAGGGGGGTCTCTGTCTCTCTGTGCCCACTGTCTCCGTTGCCCTTCTATCTTTGCATGACGTAGCAACAGTGTCCAGAATATCCACCACAACCAATATGATTTGCTGCCTCAACCTCCTGTCCTGCATAATAAGTAAGCTGCTGTTGGCAGGAAGAGACCTGACAATTTAAAGGGTTCATATGCAGGCGTAGCGAGGAGTGGAGCACTATGGATCGGGGAGGGGCATGCATTTTAAGCTGGTAGTGTATTTCTGATGAAATGATGTGTTGTGTTCTGTTTCAACATTCACAGTATGAATAAGCTCTTTAAACATGTATATCCACATATAACTCTATAAAAAGAAAGAAAAGTCTTTGTTTAAACTCTATGGCTGTGTTATATACGGAACAGGAAAGACAACAAGAACAGGATTATGTTTACACTGTCCAGGACATGTTGTTAAGCTTTATCTTAAATGCAACAAGGAAAACATTGGAAGAAAAGGAAAAGGAGAAAATGGCCTCAAATGGTTACACGGTGTCAGACCTTGCTTCAGGTATTTCACAATCGGAGTCTATACTCAGGTAATTTGGAATGTATGTCCATACAAAGCAGAACAGATTCCCTGACATTTATTCCCTTACATTTTCATTCACATACAAATCACTCTTTTCTGTTCAGTGACTAGACCTGAGCTCATGGCTGCAAATAGTGAAGGCTGTTGTGACCTCTGCCATGTGTTGTGGATGTACTGATGGGGTTGAGCTTGCCTGTTATTTAAGCTTAATGATAATGTGATTGGCTGATGGTGGAGCAAAAGCAATGAGAATGCAGTAACACTACATGTTCAAATACAACCTGCCTTTGATCAAGTATTCAGTAAAACTGGCACTGGATTGGCAGATAGACCGCTGCTTAAAGGGTAATAGCGGTTTCCACCCAAAATATCGTGAGCAGCATAAACTTGTTTTTATTTATAACCCAGATGCATTACCACAATTTTTTTTTAAGTTTTGTTTTCCACATCTTATAGTATATTCAGTCAAACCTGGAGGTTTGACACAGAAAGCTTGCTGTTAAGTGACAGACCTCACTACTCCACAGGACACAGAGATGATAAAAAGCTGCATAAAACCAGGAGAGTATGATTATTGGACTTGTGTTTGTCAGATCAAGACAGAGAACTTTAAATAGTGGACCACATCTACCAAATGCCTAAATAGGGAATTCAGAGCTCTGGAGATGTTCCAGTTGTCAGCCGCCACATGGAGGCAGTGTTAAATGTATGGAGCTATATCTCTCAATGATTATGGGTTGCTGATTGCTTCACTTCCAAAAGACGTCAGCCCTTTTCAGACATGAGCTATGTGACCTTACTGTTTTTATCGCTCTGTTGAAGTGACAGCAGCATTCTTTTGGATTGCTACAGGAGTGACTCCCAAAACCTGGAAAGTAGTTTTTCCTCTGAGTAGTATCATCATTTACGGTTCAATCCAAGCTTTCAAACAAGCAGCAATTGACCTATGCATAGCACTGTTTTCCAGAAGCAGCTTGCTTTTGGCGTGTTGATGGACTGCAGGTAAGCATGTTTCCACTGGGTCTGCATTGTTCTAATTCTGACAATCTTTCAAAGTGTAGGTCAAGAGCTACAAAACATGCCAGTGACGGGCAGCTTTTGCTCTTAACGACAAAGGTGTTTTGTTGCCCCCAGGTGGCCAAAATTAAGAAAAAGGCATAAATAAATATATAAATCCAGGTAAATTGTGAATGATAGATCAAAGTCTGATTTTCACTATTCATGATGCCTGGTCTGGGATGACACAGTTCTTGTGCGAATTGAAAATGAATATTTGTACAACCTTTCCTTCCACTCTGCACTCTGGTAAGCTTCGAAACTTACTGTTCTAATGAAATCCATTCCATGAGATATGAGCATGAGAGGTGATTGATTCCTAAATTATGTTTGACCTTTGTTTCTGTACTCAGACTTTTGGTTGCAGCTACAAGAGCGCCTTCTGCTGTATGATGCATATAGAAAGCATTACACTAGCTGGCCTCGTTTTCACTGTTATTATTATTAATATTATTATTATTATTATTATCATTATTATGGGATGCTGTAGGCACCCTGATGCTACCACCAAACTACAGTACCATAGCATTTCATGTTTTCTGTGCAATGTTACAAACAGACATGAACATGGCCAAGTGTAAATAACCAGTGTGTTTTCATCTTACTCATCATTTCTTTGGATAACTGGTGTATTTGTAGAATCCCTGTATTGACACTCCTTTTGTATATACGTTATTTTGTATATACAAGGCTTTTAAGGAGGTTCAATGTCGTGGTTTCTAAAGACATTTCAGCACCTTACCAAGAATTTTAGCTTTCCCAATGTTCCACATATACTTGGCATTGGTAACCTAGATGTGTGCAATAATAGGAAAAAAATTTTAAAAGAAAAGGTGTTGTCTTTTCGTTCTTTGACACAAACGTTTCATCTCACATTCCTTTGGTTTTGAGCATGAAGGCTGAATCAGCAAGAAGTTTGTTGTTAAAGCCATCAACTGATACAAAACCAGCAATGACCAGAGCACACCACTGGCAGGTCAGAGTGTTCATCAGCTCCTCTTTGTGTAACCAGTAGTGTCAAAGTTCATGCACAATGGCAATAAAGGAAAAAAAAATCTGGATTTTGTCTGTTCATTTTTGTGTCTCATATAGGGTTTTATTCATCACAGCTGTGAAATGTTTGATAACATTGGCACTGTAATTTCTTTTTTCTTAGTCTTATATAGTTTTGCTCAAAACAAGTTTTGACTATGACACATACACTTGTGCCTGTGCATTTCTTGGACATCAGTTGTTTAGGTGTACAGTTGTCCATGACAGTCCAGTAACCCGCAGTTTCATGTCCAACCCCGAGATGCAATCAAAATCCCACAACTACAGCCCACCTGAATGAGCGTCACAACCTCAGCAGCTGCTCCAGCGCTGTCTAGAAAACAAATCAAAGTTTGATTTTTCCAAGGAGGGCGATGAGTAAAGCTTTAGACTAAACTCCAGTCATAGTTTGTCAAGGAGCTAAGCCTGACAGCAGATATCTGAAATACATTTAGAAAGAAATCAAAATTATTGAGAACACACAGGGAGAGCTTTGGACAGCTCAGAGAAGTTAAGATGCTGAGTCCTGTCCCGCTTTCTTTTCTTCCCTCCTTCCTTTCTTTCCTTTTAGGTCATCTGAAGTCAGAAAATGTATTTAATCTAAGATGAGATTCAGCAACCAGCGGCAATCCCATATCCCCACAGTGTGCAACCGAACCCCATCCTCCAAGATGATAACACTTGGCCCCACAGAGCAGGGTTTATCAGACGCTACCTTCAGAATTTGGAAGAGGAGAGGATGGAAGGGCTTGCCTGCATCCCTAACCTCAACTCCATAAATACGTCATACCAGAATGACCAACAGCAACCACAATGGCTGATTTGCGACAAATGCCGGTTGAAGAATGGGTTGCCATTCACATGTCGTTGGCATTAGCAGAGAAGATTTGACAAGTATTTCATACCGAAATACTCACCCTTTGGCCAACCCACAAATATTGTACGTTTTAAGGGGAAATAAACAGGCTTTCCAACAACATGAGGTTTCTTGTCAAGAAGCATTGTTACAATGAAGAAATAATCTACCAACCAATAAGTTTATATTTCTTCACCATGTGTGGAAGCCCAACTAGAGGGGCAGTGTGCTCCCTAGTCCAGTCATCCTGTCGTTAGTTAATCTGATTTTCTTACCAACTGATCTAAGCTCTTTAGTTTAAAATCCATGCATTAATGTTTTATTCTACTACTATTCTACTTTGTCTCCCTCACATTTATATCTATAGCCAATTTATAATAAAACTCTAACCTAATTTCTTGGTTAGAAATTATGTTAAATTGGACTGTGTGCTGAAACCCATAGTGCCACGCAGAAAAGCCCCAGCCAGCATTCAAACAAAGAAATATCACAGCAAGGAGGTTAAGACAGGACAGAACATTGTCTAATGAATAGTACAGTTCTTTACCTATTACATAAAGCACTACTACTGTTGTGAACCGGTGCTGTATTTGAATAACAGCTGTTTTATATTTTTTTTATAAATTGTAACCTCTACCAAGCAGTGATATTAGGCCACCAGCAGATGGCAGTAGACAACTGGCACCCAGCTGCAGTTGAATTTGGCTGATTTCAGATTTTGTCACAGTTTTGCATGTGAAGGGATCAAACAGCTGTTTGTCTCTCTCACTCTGAGAGCTCCAAACGTCCACCTATCTTTACAACTAAAACTTGTTCTAGCTGCTGTGCATTAAGTGATGTCATAGCACCAACATTTACATTTACATTAGCTTTGAATTCAGAAAAGGAAATATTTCTCTGCCTGACAGGAACAGTTTCTCTAAACAAAAGCATCGTTGGCCCTGTTTCAGCAGCTAATCGGCTTTGTCACAAACTCGATTCTCTGTGCTAATCTCGAGCTTCCAGCACATCCTAACTGAACCTAATAGAACAAAGGTAAGACTCTTTAAAAAGCAAATTAGGGAGCAGAAAGCCTCTTGTAATCCCCAGTTTCCCGGCCTTCTGCTTCCTGCTGTGCTGCTGTTTCTCCATTCAGGAGCACCTCTGTGCAAAATGCTAATCCTCATTTATCAAAGCGCAGAAATAATACAACAAATAAGAACCCCAGATATGATGTCTGGTTTTATTAAGACATAGGCACACAGCTGGGTTTGCCCCTCACTCTGAATTCATATTTGGATCAATCAAGCCTTCAAATTATTAGATGCGTAAGAGGGTTGTCTCTAATCAGAGCCCTCTCATCCAACCAATCAGTGCTGCTCACAAAGACAGAGCTAAGAGGTTAAAAGGTTAAAGTCACACTTGCACCAAGGGGCCGCCTCTAAATAACAGATATTCATTCAGACCTTTGAATGAAAATTTAAAAAAAATATTTCTGTCTAACATAGTGCCATGACTCACCATTAATCTGTTACTTTATCATATTGATTAACTTCACCTGAAATTAAACAAAACATATGGAAAATTTCAACAGCGAGCATTTTCCTTACACCTCCGAAATCTCAATTTGAGACAAACACTTATTTTATTGAAGTTGTTCTTTTTTTTGCTTTTGTTTTTTCTTGTTTTTCCTCATGTGCAGATTTAATTTGATTCTGTAGAAATAAAGCTCAACACTGCTACAATTTTGAATGGATTTTGCCTCCATGTTGGTACTGTATGTTAGCCCCTGTAGAAGCTTTGATCCAGGCACTGCAAGTTTGAACTGAGTCAATATTTTTCCTTTCCTTTACTGAACGCTCTACCTTAAAATCAAATGGAACAGTTGATTTTTCAATACTTACACACAAACATGTTTCTCAAATGTGTACACACATTTCATGGACAAATTTGTTATTCATCAATATTTTCTTAGCTAAATTTGTTTACACTCTACCAACAAATGTAAAACTACCTCAGATCTTGTTTACAAACAAATGGCCAAAGTGAGTGAACAGACAATTAAAAAAAGCTTTGACATTTGTGCTGATGCGGAAAGATTGCAGTTTGAGCTGTTTGAAAAACTACATAAAAGTTATTGCCACTTAAAAAAAAATGTTCCTCCGTTTATGCTCACTCCTAGTATAAACAGATGTGTCAACTTTGTCAAATATTGAGTCGAATTCTGAAGGAAGCTTTTGTGAAGGCGGAGGACTAAGCAACCAACTCGTCATCTCTGGGGACGTCAGCTGGTCAAGTGGATGGACTGCCACGTTCAGCTCTTTTGTGCGTCTGTCTTTTCTCACGGGTCTATTGTGAAGACGAGACAGGCTGATCCCACCTCAGGAATCCAAACCTCCCTGCCTTGTATGCATGTCAGCTACCCCCTTCTCCCTGGGAGGGATTTCATTGTCCTGGTTCCCCTCCCCCTTTCAAATCAGATGCATTGAATGCTACACTGATCAAGGAAAAAGTAATCAAGTGCCCTTTTGTTTTAGCAGCTGCTTCAAAAGAGCAAAATAAATTTATGGTAATGAAACCTTATCGTGTGTGCTTCAGATGCTGGCTGTCATGTGGTTTTGCCTTCCAGTGGTGTAGTTCTGTCCAGCCAAGGTTCCCTGCCACAAGATGAAGAGTTCAGCCAGCTGACAGAGATCCAGCACATTCTAATGGGCTGATGCTGCCATTCACCATAACATCACTATATAAAGCGCTATATAAATACAGGCCATTTACCATTTACCATCACTCATTTGAATACTTTAAAAGCTGCTTTATTAAATTGTTCTGTGTCTCTTTGGTTCTTTTGAGTAACAGAAATCTAAAACCAGAGACTCTTTCTACATTAACAGAAATAAAACAGTGGATCCAGGTCTTTCTGGCGTTTGGACAGGTGATTTGAACCAAAACTGCTCTACCACACGAGCCACAGTATTTGATATTTATTCATTTTGAGTCAAAGGACTGCTTTATTTATTAAATTGTAGTCATCTAATTTGAATTTCAGAGAAGCCTATATCACACTTGAGACTCATTTTGACACCTGTCAAGATGAAAATGGAGCAGAGATCAAGAACTTTGGGGTCCTGATGCCACGTAACATTAATTTCTGTTGAGGTGATTTTTGTTTTGTTATAGTGGTTTCAAGTGTGAAATATTAAAGGTCATATGGATCATTTTAATGATCAGGAAAATGACAAGACTATGTCACTCTTTCAACAATTTATTGTGCTTCTTAATATTATAACACATATTTAACAAAGAAAAACAGACATTTCTGTTGCTTTTGGTGAGCTTTTTGACACCAGTCAAAATGAAAATGGAACTGAAGTGCCATTGTTGTCCACGAAAAAGACTCTGGGATACAGAGAATTTGGGGGCGATTGTTGGCATAAAACATACAGTTTCTATAAAGTGATTTTTAACATTCACCAAGAAAATTACACAAGTATTTTAAAAACTATGTGAACCATCCAACACAATCTTGGGCTCCTGAATATTATATCACTTTTCAATAAAGTAAAACAAACATTTCTATTGCTCTTGTATCCATTTTTTGAAATACTTGGAAAAGGGCCACAATGGTGGCAGTCAGTGTGTGATACTCTGGGTAGTCTTTACTGGTGAGCCCTTGCACCTGTTACCATTAATGGAGGTCCTATTTGAACGCATTGGTATGGACCTCATCGGGCCATTTCACCAGACTGCATGGGGATATCACTTTGTATTAGTTGGTAAGTGAGCAGGAAAACACTGTAAATAAAATGTCACCAACCCTGCAATATTGTGTACATGTTGGGTCCTTTGAGACAGGATGATACAGATTTTAGAGATCTTGCGTGAATGACAAAAGCACCGTGTGACCAGAGTAATGCTGGAAAACTCGTTTATGCATTTATTACTTCTCGGCTGGACAATTCTATTCAATTACATGTTACTTATATAGCAGAAAAACCACAACAACAGTCACTTCAAGGTGCTTAATATTGCAAGGTAAAAACCGTACAATAATACAGAGAAGCCCCAACAATCAGATGACCCCCCCATGAGCAAGCACTTTGGTGAAAACTCCCTTTTAACCGGAAGAAACCTCCAGCAGAACCAGGCTCAGGGAGGGGTAGCCATCTGCTGAGACCAGTTGGGGGTGAGGAGGGGGAGAAAGGACAAAAGACATGATGTGGAAGAGAGCCAGAGATTAATAATAACTCATAATTAAATGCAGAGTGGTGTATAAACACATGGTGAGTGAAAAGGCGTGAGAGAAGGAGAAACGCTGTGCATCATGGGAAATTGATGTGAAATTTTGTTAAATAAAGTGCAAACACTCAGTAAGCATCTTTAAAATCAGTTTAATAATGCCACATCATATGGGGACCTATACCGTCAAGCGCATCCTTCCTTCCAGAGAGAGAGAGAGAGAGAGAGAGCTGTTTTTCACTTATAAGTCACATGAAGATTTACCTTCCAAGTAAACCCTTGAGGCCCCGCCCTCACTCCCCAAGGTCAGAGAGGGGTCTCTTCTTCTCTAGTGTCTAATGGTGCCAGGGTCTGCCTGTCTACATCTAACTTACAATACCTAACTGTGTGTGGAATAAGGTATAAAACACATATATGATGCTGTCCTTTCTATATAACTTAATAGCTCTATATACTATTGTCAGATCACAATAGAATAAGGTAAGAAACATTTCCATCACACTGGTTTGACTCTCTATGAGCAGAGTGTATTCTACAAAAACTGCACTGTATAATCCCACATTGTGTAGCAGCTTCATTTATATAAGGCCCATCTCAGGGTCATCACCCCACTTTCTTCAAATACACCTCTCCAAACAGTGACTCTGAAGTGCTATCTCACACAGCACCAAAGAAGCAGTGGATTCAGCTGTTAACACTTTACTATTAATTACATCGATAAAGCAGAGGTTAATTTAAAAATGAATTAAAAAAAAAAAAAAAAACGATCCTAAAATCCTATTACATTGTTGATTTTGACTTCAGAGCAGAAAGCTTTGAATCTTTTATTATCCACTGAGTAATTTGAAGTTTGGAACAATCTGCTCCTTTTATTATAATTTTCCATAACAAATTTGAAACATGTTTTATAATTTTTATAATTCAATTTTATTTACAAATCACAAAAACAAATGACAACAACAGTCGCCTCAGGGCAGGGCAGACCCTACAATAATACATAGAGAAAAGCCCAGCAATGACCCCCATATGACCCCCTATGAGCAAGCACATTGGCAACAGTGGGAAGGAAAAACTCCCTTTTAACAGGAAGAAACGTCCAGCAGAACCAGGCTCAGGGAGGGCGGCCATCTGCCATGTCCGGTGTGGGTGAAAGAAGGAAGACGGGATGAAAGATATGCTGTGGAAGAGAGCAAGAGACTAATAACAAGTAATTATTACTCTGATCACTTTGTTCAATTACTCTGTTTACATCACTTTGGTCATTTTGTTTATTCTACTTGAATTGCTCTGTTAATACATTGCTATGCACTATGGCACAAAGCACTTTAACATTCCATTTGCACAATGTACATTTTTCAGTTGTTTTTTTTTATTTAAATGTACTTATTTTTTATGTCATCCAGCAGTTCAGGACACATTTCACTGTGTTGTACTTGCATGACTATGCATGTGACAAATGAAGAATCTTGAATCTTGAAGTAATGATTCAATGCAGAGAGCAGGGGCGATTCTAGGATCAGAGCTTTGGGGGTGCTGAGCACCCAGAGAGCTGCCCAGCCAAGCAAGATAAACTACTTGTCACGATGAGACTTCTTCCATGTCTCTGTCAGTCCCTGCATCCTTAAATGTCTCCAGTTGTCCCAAATTCCCTCTGACTGTCTCCTTGGTGCATTTACACCCCTGTTCCTCCCTGTCCTCGTCGTCTGTTGTCTTCGTCTCCATTATCAGTCATCATAATTTTACCATCTCTGTGCAAGTCTGCAAATTTCTTAATCATAAAATTCTTAAATTCATCGAGTCTCTCTGTGCCTGGGTCCTCATCACAAAACATGACATCACTGTTTTGTACATTTTAACGCAATTTAATCCCCACATTTGTGAAAGAAAAGCAAAACACTGTTTTTGAAAAGTTTGTAAGAAAACCATCAAATCTGATAAAGGTTATTTAAATGCTGCAAAAGAAGAATGGATTGGAATAAAAAAAAAAAAATACATATCCTAACCTTAATTACTGGGGGAGAATAATGAATGATGCTCATAGTGAGTAAAAAGTAAACTGACTGCATTTTTTGGACAGAGATTCACTTTTATTGTGTATGTATAATATAATACAGATAGATAAAAAATACACTCCAAAAATAGGAGAGTCCTTATAATGTACAAAATATTAATTAAAAAAATGATAAAAATGGAGGCAACTTTGCCTAGGGTACAATTCATACTATGTATGAAAAGCTCTTTACTGCAGATACTACTATGGCTCTATGGCAGATTTTTTCTTTCATTTTAACCTATGTCGCCTCACCTGGAGGTTGGCAAATCACTTTTCATGGTCAACACTCTCAAGCAGTTTAACAGTTTCTGTTTTGCCTGTCACTGTTCCCTGTCTGTTTTCTTCCCTGGTTCTTCCTGACCTTGTACTTTCTCCTCATGTTCCCCTCTTTCTTCTCTCCCTCTTTGGACTGACAATCATACACATATAGATTGTATTCAATTAGATGAAAAAATTACATTAATATGAAAGAAAATACTATTAAGATCACTAATAAAAAAGTCCTCTCTCAGTGTATGTTCAACCAAAAGGCAAATAACCAAACCACATGTACATCTAATAAAAGATATAAATATTGAAACACTGATCCAACATTATCCTTTATTGACGGATCATTTGATCTTACACTTGTACCTGAATGTGGTTCCTTTTTTTGAATAATCTTCCTTATATCCATCATGAACCTGGCTGTCTCTCTGTACACACACAAACAGGAGTTATAAGGTTAATGGGCATCCAGTCAGTTAGCTAGTTAGTACCTTGGGTTTAATATTGGCACATATGACAAAATAACCAGCTTCTCTCATTCCATTTCAAACAGGACAGTGGTAACAACAGTATGCTACGGACAATTTTGAGTTTTAGATTTTAAATAGGCTGTATAAATTTCAATGGGAGCAACAGGATGGTCAAATGTCGCTGATTTTACTACAGAGTAGGACGGATTGTAGGGTAAACATCGTCTGAAAACACGTTTTCAACACTGCAGGTTACCTGGGTGTAATGTCAGTTAACACAGTGAGTTAGAAAGGTGACTGAAGAAGAAATACTCAGTGCATCCGCTCCTCGATTCATGGCCAGTGATCAGTGGTCTTTGATCGGTGGTGGTTGATCAGTTGTCATGACAGTTTGCACATTAATGATCAAGGAACTGACCTCACAGCCCATTGTTTATTCAGTGGGCTGGTTTCAGTTATTGTGCAAATGTACTGTTTATAAGGTTGGGGAAACCTGCAGTCAGCTGAGACTGAAGAAGTCACTTGGATGAGTGACGAAATGTTTCTCCCAATGATAACGCTGCGTCCAGATGAACAGAATTAACCTTTTGGGATTTACTTACCTGGAGGACTGAGCATGCATCAAGACAACAAATTATAGTAGTGCAGCCTAGAAGTAATAAATGCATGAATTAGTTTTTCAGCGTCACTCTGAGGCAGGATATTTCTCATTTTAGAGATATTTCACAAATATATGGTTTAAAGTGTTAATCACTTTGAATAGTTTTCAGATCACAACTTGTTAAAAATCTGTGTTGCTGTTCATGGGCATGTGTAAACTACTATTTAATTTGGTCATTTAACTAAGGTTTCAGTAGCAAGGTGGTGTTTCAGCTTTTTTCATATTTGACTTGAGATGTACTGTTACTTTTTGTCATTTTTTTGTGTCAACTTTTCCAGCATACTGGAATGGCATACTAGGCTCCGCTGTTGTTAATGCCATGCTTGGCTGCAACAGCCTGATCTACATAATCGTGCATGCAAGGCAGTAAAAAAGAGCTTGGTAACCTCCCTAGGGTCCCTATGGACGTTTTCCCTTGAGGGCCTAACCCGGGGGTTGTGGCCATGACCTAGTTAGGGGCTCTGGTGGCTCTTAGATGGTCCTTGTGCTCCGCCCCCGGGCTGGGTCTCTGGCTGGGCCTTGGGGGCTTGGGTCCTGGTTGTTGTGACGCCGGGGTTGTGGGCGAGTGGGTGCATGGGGGCTCAGCCCTGGGGCGGGGGACCTCTGGTGCATCGGCCCAATTGGACTGCTCTCCAACTGGTGGGGAGGCTGTTACATCTTTGCAGGAGGTCTCCTCTCTACAGGAGCTCACTCTGCAGGTGGGGGAGAGATATAGGAGAGGTGGAGAATGAACTCAACCTGGGTGTCTATTGTCTTGTGTAGTCTGGGAGATGTGTGGATGACGGGGTGGGTGCAGTTTTCTCTGCGGTGGGGTCGGGTGGGCTGCCCCGGACTCTGTGGGGCTGGGCGGTGCTGCTGCTGTGGGCCCCGGTCCGGATGGGCCTGGGGCCCCCTTGCCCTGGTAGGTTCCAGAGTGTGGGGGTGCCTACTGCGGTCAGTGGGGGAGCTGGCCCCAGGGAGGGGCCACTTGCCCCTCCCTTTCTTCCCTCCCCATCCTCAGCTGCCTCCCTCTTCCCTCTCTACCACACCCACCCACACATGCAGGGCTTGGGGTGCAGGTGTGTCACCAGGCTGCAGGGGAGGGACTCTCCCTCTGTCCCCTCCTGGCCGCCTGTACCTCAGTTTTATTCTGCAACCTAGACATCCACATTACTCATACTCTCATAACACATACATATAGGGCCTTGGGGGTGGGCACGTTATACAGCGTCCAGAGGATGGTCTGTGTATTCAAACCCACCTCTGGCCCTGGTGCCCAACCCACATTTTGGACAGAGAGGACAGATGGTTTGAAAGAGGAGTGAAAGAGGCCATCTATGTCCACTGTGAGCGACCATCTTTGAACAGAGGCGGTGGTTTACGACACCAACTGTCTGCCATCTATAATCCAGTTTTGAGTTCCCTCCCCAGACGCCTTAACGCCCACTCACATCCTGGGCCATCTGACCTCAGGAATTCAAATGACAAGGTGGGGCCAGGTTTCACAATGAGCTCACCCGAAACCCTGGCTGATTAGGTACCACACCCGCTTTCACACCTTGGCTCATGTGATTAGAGGATCACCAGGGGGTCCTTTGTCCCTCTTTGGGGGGGATACTCCCACTGGGTTTAAATCTGGGACTCTCGGCCATTTGACCTTAGAACTGAAGAAGCTTCTCGGATGAGAGGTGAAACGTCTTCAAGCAACTCAAAGAAGTCCAGACGCTTTTCTTTGCAAATTCCTTTGACTACGATGACCTGGATGACTGAGAACCTTCACAGACAGAATGGAGATTGAGTAAAAATAAAGATGTAAAACAGGGCGTAACAGTGTGTTTTAATGTCAAACACCTAATCATTTATGGGCTACAATGGGACTGTGCAACAGAGGATGGTGATACTCAAAACAAAAAACTAACAGAGATGGTAACATGCAGTGTAGCATGCAATGAGTGACATGTGGACACTCTAAATACAGGCTGACAAATGTCACTGCTGGGCCCCATTCGAGAAAACAACTTCAGGGAAAAATGAGCTTGTTAACCCTCAGATGAGGAAAACTATTGGATTTCCATTCCAATGTGAGCATTACAGATGTGACAAACATCATATCTGTAGTGCTCTTTCTTGGCATAAAACCATACTGCTGCTCGCTGATGGTCATCTCTCTTCAAAAACTATTTCTCATAGCTTCATGGCTCATCAGATTTATCCCTCTGTAGTTACTACAGCTGTGCACATAACCCTTCTTGAAAAGCGGTTCTTCTTCATTCCTCAGGCATTCTCACTTTTTAAAATTGCGTTAAATAAACTGGTTAAATAGTCTACTGACCTCTAGCTTTGAGCTCTCCTTCATCCATTCTCATTTTCTTCATCAGCTCCTCAGAGAACTCTATTCATTCCACAACACACTCTCTTCACTTGTTTAGCACAGTAGTTCTGTGCTAAAAAGTTCTTTAGAATATCCCACTTTTTGCAAACCATTTCAATTCAGTTTTATTCATTTAGCACAAAATCAAAATAAGAGTTGCCTCAAGGTGCTATATACATTATAAAAAACCCCACAAACAACCCCTACAATAATATAGAGAAAACAGAGAAACCCTAACAATCTGATGACCCTCCTATGAGCAAGCACTTTGGCGACAGTGGTAAGTGAAAAGTCCCTTTTAACAGGAATAAACCTCCAGCAGAACCAGGCTCAGGGAGGGCTGCAAACATTTAGGGGTAAGGATGAAGAAAGCTGGAGAGGAAATGGTGCATCACAAATTTAAAAGATCCTCATTTAGTTTGCTGGAGAAATAGTTTGCTGTTTTATAAGAAAGCTCTCCATAGACCTAGAGCTAAATTCTGAATCTTTATCCTCACTGCTTTCACTGGGATTTTGTCTGATGATGACTGGTGCTGGTTATCTGTGAGAGGTCTTCAGTATAAACTTTCAAACTTTCCACATAAGTAGATAACTATTTGACTTGAAATCACAGTCTGTCTGATCTGAATGTAAACACACCTGTTTCATTTGATATTAGGCAGACTAGTAAAATGCCATGCAGTGTTTTCTGCCTGTCTGAACCAGCCTTGCAATGTTGAGGGTTTACAGGTTGATACTGGCCCCTGTCACCTCAGGATCCCATCAAGAGGCCTATGGCCTATTTTAGCAGTGTGAGCACAGTGCAGTTTGGGTAGCAGATGTTTTTTTTGGCCTCTGTTGCGCTGTCAGTTTGCAACCAGCAAACTTTACCGCCTGTTAGTTTAAAGAGTAAGTTTAAAAGAGCAAAAACAGAAGCCAAATAGTCTGCAAACATACAATGAAGTCTTCTGGAAAAAGATAAAATAGTTTAGATAGATAAAATAGCCAAATGGTTTACTGACCAGGCATTTATTAGTCCAGAATATAGGAAATCCATTTCTGCACTGTGACTTTTTTTGTATTTACTTGAAGAGAGAAGACTTGAAAAGACCAACGTGCACTCTATCAGTGTAAGCCTAGAACACACAAGGACATGTAGTGGTGACAGAAAAATGCCACATGTTTAGGAGCTAAAACAACAAATGGATCAAACCTGGTGTTCTGTCCCACCCCCAACCCCCACATCCCACAAAAGTGACACTGACACGTAGCAACCCGAGTCCAAGGCCCCCATCACAAAGGGCTGTCTGCTCTGCCTCTGCAGTTGCAGATTTTGACCCTTTGTTTCCAGGTTCCTGGAAGTTTTGGAGTTGGAGTTTTTAGACTCATCCATGATGATTTGTTGTACCATAAAATGTTTTGTAATGCTTGAGAATCAGGTAATAGAGGGATTAGTGAATTACAGGCTTAACGAGACAGAGGATGTAAATAACATGAGTCACAGAATACAATGCTTACCACAATAAAACAGGAAGACACAACGGAATGTGGAACAAGAGTTAACTTACACAGAGGAGAACAGAAGAACTAGATACGGGAGGATGGGAAGACAAAAGGAAAAATACATTACATACATGCATAGACTGGGACAGCCAGACAACCACGGGGAGAGGACACAGAGACAGACACAGGAAAATGACTGGGCAGCAGAAAAGGAGATAATTAGGTATTACAAAAAAGATAACAGAGGGTATAATAAATCCTAAAGGAAACTATCCATCATTCTAATATACAAAAACCAAACTAGAGCACAATAGAGTCGCAAAAACACAAGGAATCACAAAAGCCAAAATTCATGAAGAAACAGAAGGATCCTAAAGTTTTTAAATGATAATTTACAGATAAAAAAATATTTTTTTTTCATGTTCTAGTTACTTGAGTTATGTTGTAAAGCAGCAGGTTTGAGTCTGACCTGGAGCCCTTTGCTGAACGTGTCTCTCCCCACTGTCGGGAGAGGTGGGATAGAGAGAGAATGAAGTCTCCTTGACTTAGTTTTCACTACATCTGAGAGAGGGTAAAAGGACTTTGGATCCAGCCTTTACATTTTTAAATGATAGAGTGCTGTTACAGAGTTTATATATGTGTGGTTTTGCTAATAGTAAATTAAAAAGAGAAATGAGTTCTTATGTCTGGATTTTGTGTGTAAGGACATGATCTAGGTTTGACCTTGGCAGATTACTGTCTGTGTGTGGCTACAGGAACGTGAAAGATAACAAATATGTTGCCAACTCACCGTTATACACGATTCTGAATAAGAGAAATGCTATTATGTGTTGTAATTGTTGATGATTTTGCTGATAGTTACTTATGCTTAATACTGGTCAAAGTTCAAGATTATGTTGAAAGAGATATTCCTGTAAGAATGAGCTAATAATACATATAGCTAAAGAGGAATTGCATGCACTGAATAAAACCTGAAGTGGAGTATATTCATATGTGACCGAATGTTCAAATGTGATGGAATTATTGACAAATCATGTTAAATACAACTTACAAAGGAGGAGGATTGGGAATTACAACAACAGTCGCCTCAAGGCGATTTATATTGTACAGTAGATCCTACAATAATACATACAGAGAAAAAACAAACAATCATATGACCCCCTATGAGCAAGCACTTTGGCAACAGTGGGAAGGAAAAACTCCCTTTTAACAGGAAGAAACCTCCAGCAGAACCAGGCTCAGGGAGGGGCGGGGCCATCTGCTGTGACCGGTTGGGGTGAGAGAGGGAAGACAGGATAGAAAACATGCTGTGGAAGAGAGACAGAGATTAATAACAGATATGATTCAATGTAGAGAGGTCTATTAACAAATAGTGAGTGAGAAAGGTGACTGGAAAGGAAAAACTCAATGCATCATGGGAATCCCCGGCAGCCTACGTCTATTGCAGCATAACTAAGGGAGGATTCAGGGTCACCTGATCCAGCCCTAACTATATGCTAGAGCTGGGCGATATGACCCAAAATTCACATCTCGATATTTTTTAGCTGGATGGCGATATAAGATATATATCTCGATATTTTTTTAAAGCCATAAAGTAAGAACAAAAAGAGAGTTCTTAGTCAAAGCTGTGTCCCAGATGTCACACAGGCACTTTTATTAACATACAGCATAGATGTACATGAAAACAACTACTCAAAAATAAATTATGAGCATTTATTAAATAATGATGCTCTATAAATAAAAGAAAACTATGTTGTTTTGTGCATAACAAAGAGCTCACAATTGTGCAGTCAAAATGTAAACTAAAAGACGCTGAGCATAATAACATAGACAGATTTCACAGCTGCTCTGTTCCCATCTTCTACTGAGTGACTGACAGCCTGGAGTTTGAAATCCGCTTAAACCATGTCTCTGAACAGGAGCCATTTATGGTCCGTATACACACAAAAATACGGTAATATTACGTTGAAGCACAGTACGACACTCGCGAGGCTCCTCGGTAGCCGTAATGCTCCGACAATCCATCAAGCGGTGCAGCTCCGTAGCTTACCAAAGTCGAACTAAAACATTTGTTGACAGATTGCTGAGCGCTGTGTATCACATAAAATCGGTTCGCGGTCATCAAGCACAACCAGAATTCATACAAAAGGCGCGCAGTCAACTTTTGAGAAGATGAAAGGATTTCAGGCCGTGCATGGCGTTAGCGTGGCTAGCTCGTTAGCATGGTTAGCTCGTTAACACGTTGACGCCGTCCAGCCAGCCACGCGCACGGGCGATGCGCAGTAACTCATTAACGGAGATTTGCCTTGTCCATCTTGTCGCTGCCTGCAGGTGAAGCGATGGGGGAGGAGGAGGAGTTGTGTTGTGTTCAGTGAAGGAGAGGGGAGGTCGAGTAACGTTGCGAAAAGACAAAAGAGGCAAACTTGCGGCTCCGCAACTATAATTATAACGTAACATAGACTATATCGATATAAAGGATATTGTCACATCTTATATCTCGTATAAAAATATATCGATATTTTTAAAAAACTCGATATATCGCCCAGCTCTACTATATGCTTTAGCAAAAAGGAAAATTTGAAGCCTAATCTTAAAACTAGAGATAGTGTCTGTCTCCCAAATCCAAACGGGAAGCTGGTTCCACAGAAGAGGGGCCGGAACAACAAGTATGCCTGCAGTGCGAGAGTGAAGTGCTCTAATAGGGTGATATGGTACAAGGTCATTAAGATAAGGTGGGGCCTGATTATTTAAGACCTTGTATGTGAGGAGCAGGATTTTGAATTCAATTCTGGATTTAACAGGAAGCCAATGAAGGGAAGCCAATACAGGAGAAATATGCTCTCTCTTTCTAGTCCCTGTCAGGACTCTTGCTGCGGCATTTTGGATTAATTGAAGGCTTTTCAGGGAGTTTTTCGGACTTCCTGATAATAATGAATTACAGTAGTCCAGCCTGGAAGTAATAAATGCATGAACTAATTTTTCAGCATCACTCTGAGACAGGATATTTCTAATTTTAGAGATGTTGCACAAATGGAAAAAAGCAGTCCTACATATTTGTTTAATATGTGCGTTGAAGGACATGTCCTGGCCAAAAATGACTCCAAGGTTCCTCACAGCATTACTGGAGGCCAAGGTAATGCCATCCAGAGAAAGAATCTGCTTAGATACCATATTTCTAAGATTGTCAGGGACGAGTACAATAACCTCAGTTTTATCTGAATTAAGAAGCAGAAAGTTAGCGGCCATTTATAATGTACATTATGAAACAATTCTGTTTTATAATGTAAACAGAATTGGTCCTAGCACTGAACCCTGTGGAACTCCATGATTAACCTTAGTGTATGAAGATGACTCTCCATTTACATGAAGAAATTTGAATTTATTAGATAGATACGATACAAACCACTGCAGTGCAGTACCTGTAATACCTACAGCGTGCTCTAATGGCTTTAATAGGTTTTAATGTCAAGTGCTGGCTGCGTGGCAGGCAGAATGACGACCCAAGTGCTGGATTCTGGAGGCAAAATTTTACTTTACCAGGAGTTACAAACTAAAACGCAAAACTCTGGCATGACAGGGCATGAACCATGAACCAAGAAGTTGACAGTAAGACACTAGACAGAAAACAGAGGACACAGCATGAGGGGATGACGATGACTTACATACACACATGGGGTAAGGGCAGACTGTTTATTTTTAACACGTTTTGTGTTTAATTTGAGCATAATTGTCCTTTAACTTCTCAGGAATTGAAAGGAGATGAAACTCGGCATAAATATGGGAGCAGGTAACATTTAAGATTTCAGTGAATCATGAATGAAGAAGCACATTATCAGCAAAACTGAAAAGAAGAATAAATGAAAACAATTGGGGAAATAAATGGTCCTGGAGCTTTGTCTTTCAATTTCCTGGGAAAAAAACAAAAAGAAAAAACAAAACAAAATGTGTGTGTGTGTGTGTGTGTCTGTGTGTGTGTGTGTGTGTGTGTGTGTGTGTGTGTGTGTGTGCATGTGCCTGTGTTATCAGCGACAAAGGAGAAAAAGCACTACCGTAAAACTTAGTGTACCAGCTGTCAGCTACACAAAAACAGGAGCTTGGTGTTTATTTGTCTCTCAGAAACAGTTCATAACTTCCCTTCAACTCATTCATGTCACCTAAAAGGTAAACCTGTTTCTCCATCACCAGTTCAGCTCTGATGATTCAGTAAGGACATCTCCTGGTTTGGACCAGCCGCTTCTACAGGGAGTGCAGAATTATTAGGCAAATGAGTATTTTGTCCACATCATCCTCTTCATGCATGTTGTCTTACTCCAAGCTGTATAGGCTCGAAAGCCTACTACCAATTAAGCATATTAGGTGATGTGCATCTCTGTAATGAGAAGGGGTGTGGTCTAATGACATCAACACCCTATATCAGGTGTGCATAATTATTAGGCAACTTCCTTTCCTTTGGCAAAATGGGTCAAAAGAAGGACTTGACAGGCTCAGAAAAGTCAAAAATAGTGAGATATCTTGCAGAGGGATGCAGCAGTCTTAAAATTGCAAAGCTTCTGAAGCGTGATCATCGAACAATCAAGCGTTTCATTCAAAATAGTCAACAGGGTCGCAAGAAGCGTGGAAAAACCAAGGCGCAAAATAACTGCCCATGAACTGAGAAAAGTCAAGCGTGCAGCTGCCAAGATGCCACTTGCCACCAGTTTGGCCATATTTCAGAGCTGCAACATCACTGGAGTGCCCAAAAGCACAAGGTGTGCAATACTCAGAGACATGGCCAAGGTAAGAAAGGCTGAAAGACGACCACCACTGAACAAGACACACAAGCTGAAACGTCAAGACTGGGCCAAGAAATATCTCAAGACTGATTTTTCTAAGGTTTTATGGACTGATGAAATGAGAGTGAGTCTTGATGGGCCAGATGGATGGGCCCGTGGCTGGATTGGTAAAGGCAGAGAGCTCCAGTCCGACTCAGACGCCAGCAAGGTGGAGGTGGAGTACTGGTTTGGGCTGGTATCATCAAAGATGAGCTTGTGGGGCCTTTTCGGGTTGAGGATGGAGTCAAGCTCAACTCCCAGTCCTACTGCCAGTTTCTGGAAGACACCTTCTTCAAGCAGTGGTACAGGAAGAAGTCTGCATCCTTCAAGAAAAACATGATTTTCATGCAGGACAATGCTCCATCACACGCGTCCAAGTACTCCACAGCGTGGCTGGCAAGAAAGGGTATAAAAGAAGAAAAACTAATGACATGGCCTCCTTGTTCACCTGATCTGAACCCCATTGAGAACCTGTGGTCCATCATCAAATGTGAGATTTACAAGGAGGGAAAACAGTACACCTCTCTGAACAGTGTCTGGGAGGCTGTGGTTGTTGCTGCACGCAATGTTGATGGTGAACAGATCAAAACACTGACAGAATCCATGGATGGCAGGCTTTTGAGTGTCCTTGCAAAGAAAGGTGGCTATATTGGTCGCTGATTTGTTTTTGTTTTGTTTTTGAATGTCAGAAATGTATATTTGTGAATGTGGAGATGTTATATTGGTTTCACTGGTAAAAATAAATAATTGAAATGGGTATATATTTGTTTTTGTTAAGTTGCCTAATAATTATGCACAGTAATAGTCACCTGCACACACAGATATCCCCCTAAAATAGCTAAAACTAAAAACAAACTAAAAACTACTTCCAAAAACATTCAGCTTTGATATTAATGAGTTTTTTGGGTTCATTGAGAACATGGTTGTTGTTCAATAATAAAATTATTCCTCAAAAATACAACTTGCCTAATAATTCTGCACTCCCTGTACAGCTGTGGCTCCAGCAAACATCAGCTGATACTAGAAATTAAAAAAATGAATTCTAACAACAGCTGATCAAGCTTAAACGTGCTGCTGTGTTTAGCGCGATAAACAAGAGCGAAAAGCCGATCGTTGATCAGTTTCATGATTGAAGTTGCAACAGGCCAGAGAATGACAGGGGAGGCTTCATAAAGAAAGAATCGTAATATTTTCTCTGAATGTCGGATCTGACCCAATAGAGTGCAGTTCATAACTTCTTACCTGAAATTCAGTTCAACTCACGCTCCTGCCTGTTAGCAACCACCGGTCGATCGGCGGTCGCCTCGCCGCCTCTTATGTCTCGTTTGCGGCATGTCCTTTCTGTCACACACTGCTGCCCTCGGTTGTAGCTCCACCATCTAACAACTCAGTTAATTTTTCCACATCGACCAGCATCATCGGCCCATATAAACGAAAAATAAGTCCAGCTAAAACAGACTGTTGGCGAGCGATCGGGTGGTGAAACGTTTCAGGCGCCTCACTGCAAGACAAGTCCGGGTTCTTTTTCACGAAGGGGTCGCTAGCGGCGCTAGCTAGTTAGTCGGCTATCAAGACATGGGATGTCTTGATAAAACGAGCAGATATTTGAAGTTTACACACCTACATTCTCGCCTGAAAATATCTTAAAAGTTTATTTTGTGACCTAGAAACACGAATAAAAGACGTTTAAAACGAAGTGGGGTCCGCCATTGTTTAACTCGGCAGAGGGGTGCTATGAATTATGGGATATGGAGTTTTCTAACAAGCATACAGATTTTCAGCCGTACTACTCCCGGTATACCACTAGAGAGAGCCAACACACCACAAATGAAGTCTGTTTCTATGGAAATTGGCCTAAATTTGCACTAAAATCTAAATATTTCAAAAACTATAAAAGTCATAAACACCAAAAGTGTATACCATACTAGCCCAGCTCCAGCCGCACAAAATGATCTAGCATATGTAACCCTATTTTCAAAACTGTTTGGCAGAGAAGCGCGGGAAAATTTTCACTAAAATATCAATATTTAAAAAACTGTAATAGTCATAAACACCAAAAGTCATAGCACACCATTCCTGATCCAGCCGCACAAAATAAGGTAACATATATGAAGCTTGTCTCAAAACTGCGGGGCGAGTTTCGCTGCAAAATTTCAGGCGGAAACTGGAGAATAATAATAATAACTAGAAAGCGAAAATTTCAGAAGAAATTTTAAGTGTGCCTATGCCGCTGGTAATCAGTGTAGTTTGCCATTCATACAGCTACAGAGAGCAAAACTCAGCAGAGCAGCCATTCTCCACCATGAACTATGGTAAAAACAAACACCGCTCGCGCCTCACATATGACAGCTTACAGTTTTGGGTAAAGATGAGGTGACTTTGTACAGCCCCGATTTGCAGACGCTGTGCACACAGGTTCATGAGCAGAAGTCCCATTGTACCACGGCAGACCCGACAATGTTTGCATGAACACGCTTTGAAGCATTACGTTATGGATCACTTTTCACACATGGTTGGTGTACCCACACAGCCAGCTGTAGCTTTTCAACTCACAGCCCGACACACACCCAAAAAACAGCCGAGAGAGCACAGACTACGCCCGAGAGGCGTGATTGCAGGTGCCGCTCAGGTGGGTCCACCTCCCCTGCAGCAGCACTGCAGACCACGCCCCGCCACACACATCAAACACATAAAATAAATATTTATGCACTTTTGCATTCACTTTTTGTTTTTTGTTATTTTTACACAGTGTTCTGAATGATGAACAATGGTCTACAGCCAATCTTGTGTATTATTATACAAACTTTGGTTGTAAGATTCAGATAACTATTTAATAAAAGCTAAATATTTTATATGAGAGTAAGAAAGAAAAGTATATCTTTGTGTCCACCTTTCTCTGTTAATGCCCTACCTGGCCCCCTGGCAAAGGCTTTGCTAGATCCGCCCCTGCACAGTTACCAGCTGTCAGCTACACAAAAAACGGAGCTTGGTGTATATTTGTCTCTCAGAAACAGTTCATAACTTCCTTCAACTCATTCATGTCACCTAAGGGTAAACCTGTTTCTCCATCACCAGTTCAGCTCTGATGATTCAGTAAGGACATCTGGTTTGGAACAGCCGTTTTTACAGCTGTGGCTGCAGCAAACATCAGCTGATACTAGAAATTAAAAGCAAATGAATTCTAACAACAGCTGATCAAGCTTAAACGTGCTGCTGTTGTTTAGCGCGATAAACAAACGAGAGAAAAGCCGATCATTGATCAGTTTCATGACTGAAGTTTCAACAGGCGAGAGAATGACAGGGAGGCTGTCATAAAGTTCAACATCGGTAACATCGGTAACTTAGCGCGCACAGCTGTATAGAAACTCCGTCGTGCTAGCTAGAACGCAGTATGAGTTATTGTAAGTGATTGAAAAAGTCAGCACAACGAAAATAAACTACACCTAAACTCGGTTTATATCTGACCCAAATAGAGTGCAGGTCATAACTTCTTACCTGAAATTCAGTTCACCTCACGCCCTGCCTTCGCTTTCCTGATCCACGATTGACCTCCGCGTTAGGAAACACCGGTCGATCGGCGGTAGCCTCACCGCCTTGTATGTCTCGTTCATGGCATGTCCTTTCTGTCACACACCGGTGGATAGCTGCCCTCTGTTGTAGCTCCACCACCAAACAACTCAGTTATTTTTTTCACATCGACCAGCATCATCGGCCCATATAAACGAAAAATAAGTCCAGCTAAGACACAGACCCTTGCCGAGCGATCGGGCGATGAAACAAATTTTAGACACCTCACTATCAGCCAAGCCTGGGTGGTTTTTCACGAAGGGTCGCTAGCGGCGCTAGCTAGATAAGCTAGCGGCGCTAGCTAGCTAGCCGGCTATCAGCAACACTTAAGAGAATTGTCGCTAATTTGGGATGTCTTGATTAAACGAGCAGATATTTGAAGTTTACACACCTACATTCTCGCCTGAAAATATCTTAAAAGTGTATTTTGTGACCTAGAAACACGAATAAAAGACATATAAAACAAAGTGGTGTCCGCCATTGTTTGACTCGGTAGAGGCATGCTATGAATTGTGGGATATGTAGTTTTCACCAAGCATTGCACCTTTTAGGCCGTACTACTCCCGGTATACCACTAGAGAGAGCCAACACACCACAAATGAAGTCTGTTTCTATGGTGCCAAAAGCAGAATCTTTCTCAGGAGCCTAGAAATTGGCCTAAATTTGCACTAAAATCTAAATATTTCAAAAACTATAAAAGTCATAAACACCAAAAGTCATACCATACTAGCCCAGCTCCAGCCGCACAAAATGATGTAACATATGTACCCCTATTGTCAAAACTGTTTGGCAGAGGAGCGCGGGAAAATTTTCACTAAAATATTAATATTTAAAAAACTATAATAGTCATAAACACCAAAAGTCATAGCACACCATTCCAGATCCAGCCGCACAAAATGAGGTAACATATATGAAGCTTTTCTCAAAACTGCGGGGCGTGATACGTGCCGAAATTTTGGCGGAAGATGGAGAATAATAATAACTAGAAAAATTTGCATTTCCTGTGAAAATGCAGTGTGGATGCTGTAATGCTGAAGCTGTCTGCTGAAACTAGCTGAAAAAGTTGAAAAGTTGCAGAAATTGTAAAAACTTTGCAGAATCAAAGGAACTTTGCTAAAATGTAGTAACTTAGCAGAACTGCAATATCTTAGAGGAAACATAATACTTGGCAGAAATACAATAGCATAGCAGAACTTAGCAGAAACATTGTAACTTACCAGAAACACGATAACTTCTCAAAAATACCAGAATTTAGGAGAAATAGTATAAGATAACAGAAAGAATATATTTAGCCAAACATTCTTAAACATTACAGAAATACTATGATTTAGAAAAACAGTACAACATAGCAGAAATGCTGTGATTTACCAGAGACACTGTAATATACTATGAATATTTTAATTTTATATAAATACTATGTTTTAGCAAAAATACTCCAGTTTAGCACAAATAGTACAACATAGCAGAAATACTATTCTATGGCAGAAAATGCTATATTTAGAAAGAAAAATATAATATAGTAGAAATACTATGATTTAGCAGAAATCCTACAATATAGCTTAATAACAATGATTTAGAACAGATACTATGATTGAGCAGAATAGTAATAACTTAAGTGAAAATATTGGAAAGGTAAAATGACAAGCTGAATAAAAAGGAACATGGTTAAGTTTGCTGTTACATTTTTACATTTTTATCCAACAATGAGATGCTACCCTAAAAAGGGTCTTTGTCTCTCTCTCTCTCTCTCTCTCTCTCTCTCTCTCTCTCTCTCACACACACACACACACAGCAGCAGCAGCAGAAAGTGAACAGGGGCTGTTAACAGCATGTTTCTAGGTCAGTCAAACAGCTGTGAGCTTCTCAATTTGAATCCACCAATCAGAGAGGCTGTGTGCTTTTTCCTGCCAAAACTGGTGCACCAAGTGCAGGCTTTTACACATGCAGCACAGAGAGAGACAGGATTTTTGCAGTCTATTTCTCATAGTCAGGACTCCCCTCAAACAAACAGCCATAAATTCCTAATCAGAGGGGCTAAAACGGTCATTCTTAGACCGTTTTGTTCAGACGACATGGGGAATCTTGAAATGTTGACCATTAAAAAAAAAAAAAAAAAAAGAAATATTATAGATATATGACATGGATTATCTTTTGACTTAGAAGCCATGAAGGTCCCAATATGCAAATTTGAATGTCTCAGCACTCAGATATGATTGGCTGGCTGGGAAGCCATGAAGGCAACAATATGCAAATTTTAACGTGCCAGCCCTCAGATATGATTGGTTGTCTTAGAACCCATGAATGCCCCAATATGCAAATTTGAATGTGCCAGCCGTCAGATATGATTGGCTGGCTGGGAAGCCATGAAGGCAACAATATGCAAATTTGAATGTGCAAGCCCTGAGATATATGATTGGTTGTCTCAGAAGCCATATAAAAAGCAATAAAACTGTACTATGATTTGGTAGAAAACTATAATTAATCAAAATACTATATTTGGCAGAAATACAATTTTTAGCAGAAACACTATAGTTAGCACAAATCTTATGAAATAGCAGAAATAGTATGATTTAGCAGAAATGCTGTATTTAGCACAAATACTGAACAGCAGCAGAAATGCTATGACTTAGCACAATATGAATAACTTAAATAGAAAAATTGGAAAAGCAAAATGGACAGCTGAAAAATCCTGAAACATGCTAAGGGTCCCTCACATGTAATTGTTAAATGAAAACAAATCAGCAAAAAAAAAGTATAACAGTCACACAATCAAAAATATGGACACATATGGAAACACACAAGCACAGAGAGACACACAGGATCAAATTCAGTCAACCAGTCTAAATATATTGAATTTAAATCATACAATAAGATGCTCACATAAAACTCTCTCTCACCTCTCTCTCTCTCTCTCTCTCTGTCACACACACACACACACACACACACACACACACACACACACACACACACACACACACACACACTAGCAGCAGCAGCAGCCAAACAGCCTGGGAGCTGCTGAATTTGAATCCACCAATCATAGAGGCTGTGTACTTTTTCCGCCAAAACAGGTGCACCTGTTTTTACACACATGCAGCACAGAGACAGGATTTGTGCTGTCTATTTTTTCATAGTGAGGATTCCCCTCAAACAAATGGCTATAATTTCCTAATCGTAGGGGCTAGAACAGTCATTCTTACAACCGCTTTGTTCAGAAGAGATGGGGAATCTTAAGGTGTTGACAATTTATCTTGAAAATATGAATTATTGAAGATATTTGACTTCTAATGCACCATAACTGAGTAGAGGCAAAGCGAAAACTGCCTTGACTTGCCCTCAAACAATGCTTTCTAACTCTAAATCTATTTGGAGTATCGATATCATTCTTTCACCGTAAGAGACAGCAGGCTTTGGTGAACAGTCATGGAAATTTCCAGGTCTCTGTGGAAATCCATCAAAAAGATATGACGAGAGAAAAAAAGTGCCTCATTTCCAGAGTTTGAAATCTGAAGAAATCTGAGCGAGGGACGAATTTCCTACCCTCAAACAAACCCAATTCATGGCCAAATGGTAATAGGTGAGAAAGAAATTCTTGAATTGTGAGCGTCAGGAGTGTCTGAAGATATATTGGCACAAGCCTCATGTCTTAACTTCGCTGCGTTAAGGAGATATGACGATTTGAAAATGCCTCTCATTAGAGAAATCCAGCGGTGATTTTGAACAAGCTCTCCATTGACTTTCTATGCAGTTTCCAGACTTTGTGTTGGTCTGAGGAGTTTTGGCAAAATTCTATTATACAGAAATACTGTAATCAGCACATATACTGTAAAATGACAGAAATTCCTCCACTTAGTAGTAATACTATAACATAACACAAATATTATGATTTGGCACAAAAACCATGATTTGGCAAAATACTATGATTGAGCAGAAGTACTAAGATGTAGTAAAAGTACTTTGATTTAACAGAAATACAATTATGGAGGAGTAATACTTTAAAATGGGAGAAATATTGATACACACACACATACACAGAGCCTAAAGGGAACAGTATTTGTGCCATGGAGTGTTAACAAGAATGTGAGGTCCATATTAGAAAAGCTGGTAAAATCATAAAAGTTTGCAGAATTGTAATAAATGATCAATATGAATTACTGGTCTGTGACAGTGTATTAATTTGTAGGTAAAAAACCATGTTGACTAAGGTGGAATTGAACCCACTACCTTTGGGTTGCAGACCTGTGTCATTACAAACTGTGCCACTGGGAAAGAGAACGAGCGCCTGGAAAACAGGGTGATGAGCAGTCAGAATTAGATCGCGGTGAGAGGCAAAGAGCGCCGTTTTTTGGAGTTACAAAACGTCGTGTAACTCAAAAACTAGGTGGACTAGAAGCATAATTCTTGTACTGGGTGAATCTTTGGTGTACTTTGACTGCGATTTTCATTGCTCTTCGTACATCCGTCGCTGAGATATGACGAGAGAAGAAAGGGCAGACCTCAGATATGATTGGCTGGCTGGGAAGCCGTGCAGACCCTGATATGTAAATTTCAATGTCTCAGTCCTCAGAGGATTGGCTGCCTGGGGACCTGGCAAAAATATATAGTAATAGTATGATTAAGCATAAATACTAAATTTAGCAGAAATACTGTATTAAGCACAAATCCTATAAAAAGCAGAAATACTATATTAAGCAATATAAATATCCTATAAAAATCCTATAAAAAGCAAAAGTACTGTACTATGATATGGTAGAAAAACTATAATTAATCAGAAATACTATATTTGGCAGAAATACTATATTTAGCACAAATCTTATAAAATAGCAGAAATAGTATGATTCAGCACAATAGTAATAACTAACAGAAAAATTGAAAAAGCAAAACGGACAGCTAAAAAAAAGGTTCAACATGCTAAGGGTCCCTCAAATATACTTGTTAAATGAAAACAATCGGCAAAAAAAACATGTAACAGCCACACAATCACAAATATGGACAAATATGGAAACACACATGCACAGAGAGACACACACACAAGATCCAATTCAGTCAACCAGTCTAAATAAATTGAATTTGAATCTTACAATGAGATCATCCCATAAAAAGGCTCTCTCTCTCGCTCTCTCTCTCTGTTACACACACACACACACACACACACACACACACACACACACACACACACAGAGCGACAGAGAAGAAACTTTCTAGGTCAGTCAAGCAGCCTGGGAGCTGCTAAATTTGAATCCACCAATCAGAGCGGCTGTGTACTTTTTCCCGCCAAAACAGGTGCAGCCGTTTTTACACACACAGAGCACAGAGACAGGATTTCTGCAGTGTATTTCTCATAGTGAGGATTCCCCTCAAACAAATGGCTATAATTTCCTAACTGTAGGGGCTAGAACAGTCATTCTTACACCGTTTTGTTCAGAAGAGATGGGGGAATCTTCAAGTGTTGACAATTTATCATTAAAATATGAATTATTAAAGATATTTGACTTGTAATGCACCATAACTGAGTAGAGGCGAAGCAAAAACTGCCTTGACATGCCCTCAAACAATGCTTTCTAACTCTAAATCTATTTGGAGTATCGATATCATTCTTTCACCGTAAGAGACAGCAGGCTTTGGTGAACAGTCATGGAAATTTTCAGGTCTCTGTGGAAATCCATCAAAAAGATATGACGAGAGAAAAAAGTGCCTCATTTCCAGAGTTTGAAATCTGAAGAAATCTGAGCGAAGGACGAATTTCCTACCCTCAAACAAGTGTAACTCATCTCAGAACGGTAATAGGTGAGAAAAAAATTCTTGAATTGTGAGCGTCAGGAGTGTCTGAAGATATATTGGCACAAGCCTCATGTCTTAACTTTGCTTCGTTAAGGAGATATGACGATTCGAAAATGCCTCTCATTACAGAAATCCAGCGGTGATTTTGAACAAACTCTCCATTGACTTTCTATGGAGAGTTTTCCGACTTTGTGTTAGTCTGAGGAGATTTGCCAAAATTCTATAAATCTCACAACAATGATGGTGACATTTTCTGAAAGCCAGCAAAAATACCTACGTTTTGATGTATAATTTGTGGAAGTTGAGTGAAAATTAAGCAAGTAGCAAGAAGTTGTTCGGACATGAAGAGAAGACTCATGAAACCTACAGTGGCACACTGGAAGCCAAGTGCATAGCAACCATAACAACACATGTATTTTCTGAAAATCACAATTTTGCAACTCAAAACTTTAAGAGGATAAGATGAAAATGGTAACAGATATGAAAAAGCTGAATCACATATGAATAGCCCAATAATTTGTGAACATTTTAAAGTTTGAATGGAGTTTCTACGTGAAAGTATGAAAAAGTAGTTAAGTTTCAAAAACGAGCAAGTTTTAGCAGAGTTGCAGAAGTTTTCCATTCATTTCAATGGGACAAAAATTGCATAAAAGCTTAATATTTTAAAAAGTATAACAGCAAAAATACCAAAAGATATAGCACCCATCTCCTGAAATAGCAGAATATTTTAAAATTTGAACGGTGAAAATAGCACAAAAATTGTGGAAGTAGTTAAAGTCCAAAAAACGTACGGAAGCAACTTGAAGAATAAAGTATAAAGAACTAGAAAATTTTGCATTTCCTGCGAAAATGCAGTGTGGATGCCGGAACGCTGAAGCTGTCTGCTGCAAAAATTGTATGGCAGTAAAGAAACTGAAAAATTATGCTGAAAACAAGTGAAAAAACAGAAACTTTTGCTGAAAAGAGGTGAAAAGGCAAAGACTCTGCTTCAAAGGGGTACAGAAGTTCAAATTTGTACTGAAAAGAGGAGAGGTGAAAAGGTTTCCTCTGAAATGAGCAGAAGATACTGAGATTTGTATTGATAAGAGGTGAAAGGCTGAAAATTCTGCTTAAAATAGGTGAATCAGCAGAATTTCTACTGAAAAGAGGTAAAGAAGTAGAACGTTGCACTGAAAACAGGTGAATCAGCAGAATGTCTGCTAAAAAGAGATTTCTGTTGAAAACACCTGAAAAAGCTGGGATTTGTGCTGAAAAGGGTGAAAACACTCACAATTCTGCTGAAACGGGGTGAAGAAGAGGTGTTGGGCTGTTGAGAAGAGTTAAATAAGTTGAACTGATATGTTTGGGTACAAATACAATGATTTGGCAATAATACTGCGTTTTAGCACAACTCCTGAGATTTGATTGAAATACTATGATTTAGAAGAAATATTATGACTTTGTACAAATACAATATTTTGGCACAAATACTATGATTTGGTTCGAATGCTATGATTTGAAACAAATAATATGATCTGGCAGAAATACTATTATTTAGTAGAAATACTATGATTTACCAGAAGTACTACGTTTCTGCAAAAATACTATGATTTTGCAGAAATACTATGCCTTAGTAGTAATACTATAACATCACAGATATATGATGATTTTGCAGACATTCTGGTTTTACACAAATACTATAATGTGGCAGTATACTATGTTTCAGCACAAATACTATGATTTGGCACATATACTATATTCAGCAGATATACTATAACAAAACAGAAAGTCTACGACTTAGTAGTAATACTATAACATAATAGATAGACTCTCTGCAATCTGGGACTCTCGGCCATTTGACCTTAGAACTGAAGAAGCTTCTCGGATGAGAGGTGAAACGTCTTCAAGCAACTTAAAGAAGTCCAGACGCTTTTCTTTGCAAACTCCTTTGACGATAGACTCTCTGCAAAATCATAGTATATGTTTTTGCACAACTAGCACAATATGGCAGAAATACTATGATTTGGCACAAGTACTATGATTTAGTACAAATACTCGTATTGGCAGAAATACTATGTTTCAGTACAAATATTACAATTTGGCAATAATACTGGGTTTTAGCACAACTACTGAGATTTGGGTGAAATACTATGATTTAGAAGAAATACTATGACATCGTACAAATACAATGTTTTGGTTCAAATAATATGATTTGCAAAAAATACTATGATTTGACACGAGTACCATGATTTAGTACAAATACTACGATTTCGCTCAAATACTATGAAATTGCAGTAATACTATGATTTTGAAGGAATACTTTGATTTGGTAGAAATACTATGCCTTAGTAGTAATACTATAACATAACAGATATACTGTGATTTAGCAGACATAGTATGTTTTTGCACAGATACTACGATTTCACTTAAATACTATGAAATTGCAGTAATACTATGATTTTGAAGGAATACTTTGATTTGGTAGAAATACTATGCCTCAGTAGTAATACTATAACATAATAGATATACTATGATTTTGCAGACAGTCTATGTTTTTGCACAACTAGCACAATGTGGCAGAAATACTATGAATTGGCACAAGTACTATGATTTAGTAGAAATACTCTTATTGGCAGAAATACTATGTTTCAGTACAAATACTATGATTTGGCAATAATACTGCGTTTAAGCACTACTACTGAGATTTGAGTGAAATACTATGATTTAGAAGAAATACTATTACTTTGTACAAATACTACTATGTTTTGGTTCGAATACTATGATTTGCAAAAAATACTATGATTTGGCACAAGTACCATGATTTAGTACAAATACTACGAATTGGCAGAAATACTGTGACTTAGTACTAATACTTTAACATAACAGATATACTGTGATTTAGCAGACATTGTATGTTTTTGCACAGACACTACGATTTCACTCAAATACTATGAAATTGCAGTAATACTATGATTGTGAAGGACTACTTTGATTTGGTAGAAATACTATGCCTTAGTAGTAATACTATAACATAACAGATATACTATGATTTTGCAGACATAGTATGTTTTTGCACAAATACTACAATTTGGCAAGAAATACTATGTTTGGGCACAAATACTATGATTTGCTATAAATACTATGATGTGGCACATATACTATAATCAGCAGATATACTATAACATAACAGAAATTCTACGACTTAGTAGTAATACTATAACATAACAGAAATTTTAATTGGGCAGAAATAACATGATTTGGCACAAATACTATAATTTAGCAGAAATGGTATGTTTTAACATAAATAATATCTTTTGACAGAAATTTCTGCTAAAGGTACTATTTCTGCTTTTTAGCAGAAATACTGTAATTTTGCATAAATACTATGATTTGGGATAAATACTATGATTTCCCAGAGTTACTATGATTGAGCAGAAGTACTAAGATGTAGTAGAAGTACTTTGATTTAGCAGAAATACTATTATGGAGGAGTAATACTTTAACATGGGAGAAATACTGATACACACACACATACACAGAGCGCAAAGGGAACAGTGGCTGTTAAGAGTCTGGGCTTGGTATATCTAGGTCAGCTAAATTAGCTGCACCTGCTGTAATCAGCACTTACACACACAGACACAGAGAGAGCTTTGAGTTTTCTTTAGTGTATTTCTCACATTCAGGATTCCCCTCGAACAAATGGCCATAATTTCCTAACCGTAGGGGCTAGAACGCTCATTCTGACACCGTTTTGTTCAGAAGAGATGGGGAAATCTCCAGGTCTTCATAATTCAGAGATAAAATATAAATTATTGAAGATATATGACTTGTAACACACTGCAACTGAGAAGAGGCGAAGCAAAACTGCCTTGACAACGTTGTGTAACTCTAGATCTCTATGGAGCCTCAAAATCATTCTTTCACCGTAAGAAACAGCAGGCTTTGGTGAACAGTCATGGAAATTTTCAGGGCTCTGTTGAAATCCATCAAAAAGATATGACGAGAGAAAAAAGTGCCTCATTTCCAGAGTTTGAAATCTGAAGAGATCTGAGCGAGAGACAAATTTCCTATCCTCAAACAAATGTAATTCATGGCCAAACGGTAATAGGTGAGGAAAATACTCTTGAATTGTGAGCATCAGGAGAGTCTGAAGATATATTGGCACAAGCGTCATGTCTCAACTTTGTTTCGTTAAGGAGATATGACGATTTGAAAATGCCTCTCATTAGAAAAATTCAGCGGTGATTTTGAACAAGCTCTCCATTGACTTTCTATGGAGAGTTTTGAGACCTTGTGTTGCTCTGAGGAGATTTGCAAAAATCTGTAAATCCCACAAGAATGATAGTGACATTTTCTGAAAGCTAGCAAAAATACCTACGTTTTGATGTATAATTTGTGGGGGCTGAGTGGAAATTGAGCGAGTAGCAAGAAGTTGTTCAGACATGAAGAGAAAATTCCGAACAGACCAGCCCTCACTCTGAGTTAATTGCATAGCAACCATAGCAACGCATGTATTTTCTGAAAAATCACAATTTTGCAACTGAAAACTTAAAGAGGCATAAAATTAAAACAGTAGAAGATCTGAAACAGCTGAATCACACAGGAATAGCCCAATAATCTGAGAACATTTTAAAGTTTGAATGGAGTTTCTAGGTGAAAGTATAAGGAAGTAGTTAAGTTTCAAAAACAAGCAAGTTTTAGCAGAATTGTGGAAGTGTCCCATTCATTTCAATGGGACAAATTAAAGGAAAAAAGTGTAATATTTTAAAAAGTATAACAGTAATAAACACCAAAAGTCATAGCACCCATAAGCAGAAAGAGCAGAACAGTATAGAGTTTGAACGGAGAAAATCGGCTGAAAACTGAGGGAGTAGATAAAGTCCAAAAAACGTCACGGAAGCAACTTGAAAAGAAAAATAAAGAATAAAGAGAAACAGGAACTCAATAGTGTGGAAGCCCTTTAGGGCATCCACACAATAAAGAGAAACAGGAAAACAATAGTGTGGATGCCTTAAAGCATCCACACAATAATAACTAGAAAGCGAAAATTTCAGAAGAAATTTTAAGTGTGCCTATGCCGCTGCTATTCAGTGTAGTTTGCCATTCATACAGCTACAGAGAGCAAAACTCAGAAGAGCACCCATTCTCCACCATGAACTATGGTAAAACAAACACCGCTCACGCTTCACAGATAACAGCTTACAGTTTTGTGTAAAGATGAAGTTACTTCAGACAGCGCCGATTTGCAGACGCTGTGCACACAGGTTCATGAGCAGAAGTCCCATTGTACCACGGCAGATCCGACAATGTTTGCACGAACACGCTTTGAAGCATTACGTTATGGACCACTTTTCACACATGGTTGGTGTACCCAAACAGCCGGCTGTAGCTTTTCAACTCACAGCCCGACACACACCCAAAAACAGCCGAGAGCACAGACTACGCCCGAGGCGTGATTGCAGGTGCCGCTCAGGTGGGTCCACCTCCCTGCAGCGGCACTGCAGACCACGCCCGCCACACACATCAAACACATAAAATAAATATTTATGCACTTTTGCATTCACTTTTGTTTTTGTTATTTTTACACAGTGTTCTGAATGATGAACAATGGTCTACAGCCAATCTTGTGTATTATTATACAAACTTTGGTTGTAAGATTCAGATAACTATTTAATAAAAGCTAAATATTTTATATGAGAGTAAGAAAGAAAAGTATATCTTTGTGTCCACCTTTCTCTGTTAATGCCCTACCTGGCCCCCGGCAAAAGCTTTGCTAGATCCGCCCCTGCACAGTTACCAGCTGTCAGCTACACAAAAAAAGGAGCTTGGTGTATATTTGTCTCTCAGAAACAGTTCATAACTTCCTTCAACTCATTCATGTCACCTAAGGGTAAACCTGTTTCTCCATCACCAGTTCAGCTCTGATGATTCAGTAAGGACATCTGGTTTGGAACAGCCGTTTTTAGAGCTGTGGCTGCAGCAAACATCAGCTGATACTAGAAATTAAAAGCAAATGAATTCTAACAACAGCTGATCAAGCTTAAACGTGCTGCTGTTGTTTAGCGCGATAAACAAACAAGAGAGAAAAGCTGATCATTGATCAGTTTCATGACTGAAGTTTCAACAGGCGAGAGAATGACAGGGGAGGCTATCATAAAGTTCAACATCGGTAACATCGGTAACTTAGCACGCACACAGCTGTATAGAAACTCCGTCGTGCTAGCTAGAACGCAGTACGAGTTATTGTAAGTGATTGAAAAAGTCAGCACAACGAAAATAAACTACACCTGAACTCGGTTTATATCTGACCCAAATAGAGTGCAGTTCATAACTTCTTACCTGAAATTCAGTTCACCTCACGCTCCTGCCTTCGCTTTCCCTGATCCACGATTGACCTCTGCGTTAGCAAACACCGGTCGATCGGCGGTAGCCTCACCGCCTTGTATGTCTCGTTCGCGGCATGTCCTTTCTGTCACACACCGGTGGATAGCTGCCCTCTGTTGTAGCTCCACCACCAAACAACTCAGTTATTTTTTCCACATCGACCAGCATCATCGGCCCATATAAACGAAAAATAAGTCCAGTTAAGACAGACCCTTGCCGAGCGATCGGGCGATGAAACAAATTTTAGCCACCTCACTATCAGCCAAGCCTGGGTGGTTTTTCACGACGGGTCGCTAGCGGTGCTAGCTAGCTAAGCTAGCGGCGCTAGCTAGCTAGCCGGCTATCAGCAACACGTAAGAGAACTGTTGCTAATATGGGATGTCTTGATAAAACGAGCAGATATTTGAAGTTTACACACCTACATTCTCGCCTGAAAATATCTTAAAAGTTTATTTTGTGACCTAGAAATACTAATAAAAGACATATAAAACGAAGTGGTGGCCGCCATTGTTTACTCT
Organism: Oreochromis aureus; assembly: GCF_013358895.1. Taxonomy (NCBI): domain Eukaryota; kingdom Metazoa; phylum Chordata; class Actinopteri; order Cichliformes; family Cichlidae; genus Oreochromis; species Oreochromis aureus. The sequence goes on along the minus strand of NC_052962.1, from coordinate 3,998,558 downwards.
GCAGAGGCGTGCTATGAATTGTGGGATATGGAGTTTTCGCCCAAGCATAAACTTTTTTGGCTGTACTACTCCGGGTATACCACTAGAGAGAGCCAACACACCACAAATGAAGTCTGTTTCTATGGGGCCAAAAGTAGAATCTTTCTCAGGAGCCTAGAAATTGGCCCAAATTTGCACTAAAATCTAAATATTTCAAAAACTATAAAAGTCATAAACACCAAAAGTCGTACCATACTAGTCCAGCTCCAGCCGCACAAAATTATCTAACATATGTAACCCTATTGTCAAAACTGTTTGGCAGAGGAGCGCGGGAAAATTTTCACTAAAATATTAATATTTAAAAAACTATAAAATTCATAAACACCAAAAGTCATAGCACACCATTCCAGATCCAGCCGCACAAAATGAGGTAACATATATGAAGTTTGTCTCAAAACTGCGGGGCGAGTTTCGCTGCAAAATTTCAGGCGGAAACTGAAGAATAACTAGAAAAATTTGCATTTCCTGCGAAAATGCTGTGTGGATGCCTTAACGCTGAAGCTGTCTGCTGAAAAGCTGAAAAAGATGAAAAGTTGCAAAAAGTTGTATGGTGGTGAAAAAAAAAAATTTCACCCTAAGCAGGATTCGAACCTGGCCCTTCTGGTCTCAAGGCGGCTACTCATCTCACTGAGCCAAACTCATTCTCACAAAGAAGAGTTGGACAGACTGACCATTCTGCTGAAATGAGCAGAAGCTGCTGAGAACTGTGCTGATAAGAGGTGAGAAGGCTGAAAATTTTGCAGAAAAGAGGTGAATCAGCAGATTTTCTGCAGAAAAGAGGTAAAGAAGCAGAAAGTTGCGCTGAAAAGAGATGAATCAGCAGAATTTCTGCTCAAAAGAGGTTTTTTCTGAAAACAGCTGAGATTTGTGGTAATAACAGGTGAAAAGGCTGAAAATTTTGCAGAAGAGGTGAATAAGCAGAATTTGGGCTGAAAAGAAGTGAAAATTCTGCTGAAAAGAGTTCAATCAGCAGAATTTCTGCTGAAAAGAGTTCTGCAGAACTCTTTTCAGAATTCTGCTGAAAAGAGGTTTTTGCTGAAAACAGCAGAAAAAGCTGGGATTTGTGCTGAAAAGTGGTGAAAAAACTGAAATATTTTACTGAAAAGGGGTGAAAAAGCTGAAATTGAGTTAAAGAAGTTTAACTGTTAACTGAAAGAAATGTTGCCATAAGAGGGATTTGAACACAGGCCTCCCAGTCTGAGAACGGATGCTCATCTCACTGAGCTAAAACACAGGTCGTCCCGGCAAGGAAAATCAGTGACGCCACTGATGATATGACAGAAATGGGCAAAAATATTGCAAAAAAAATTCAATATCTCAAAAGTATAGAAGTTATGAGCACCAAAAGTCACCAAAAGTCATAGCAGGCATATGTTTCAGTACAAATACGCTGATTTGTACTGAAACATAGTACTGATTTGTACTGATTTAAATACGATGTTTCTTCATAAATTCTATCTTTTGGCAAAATTTTTGATAAAGGTACTATTTCTGCTTTTAGCAGAAATACTGTAATTTGGCATAAATACTATGATTTGGGATAAATACTGTGATTTGGCACATATACTATATTCAGCAGATATATTATAACATAACAGAAATTCTACGACTTACTAGTAATACTGTAACATAACAGAAATATTAATTGGGCACAAATACTATAATTTGGCACAAATACCATGTTTTGGGAAAATCCCATGATTTGGAACAAATACTATGATATAGCAGAAATACTATGATTGGGTAAAAATACTATGATTGGGCAGAAATACTATGATTGGGTACAAATACTATGATTGGGCAGAAATACTATGTTTCAGTACAAATGACAGGAATACTATGATTTAGCAGAAATACTGTGTTTTCACATAAGTACTATTTTTTGGGTACTATTTCTGCCTTTTGGCAAAAATACTGTAATTTGGCATAAATACTATGATTTGGGGTAAATACTATGATTTGTCAGATATACTATATTCAGCATATATACTATAACATAACAGACATTCCTCCACTTAGTTTTAATACTGTAACATAACAGAAAAATTATGATTTGGCCCCAAAACCATGATTTGGCACAAATGCCATGATTTCATAAAAATACTATGATTTAGCAGAATTACTAAGATGTAGTAGAAGTACTTTGATTTAGCAGAAATACTGTGATTGAGGAGTAATACTTTAACGTAGGAGAAATATTGATACACATATACTATATTCAGCACATATACTTTAACAAATGATTTAAAAGAAATACTATGACTCCATACAAATACAATGGTTTGGCACAAATACTATGATTTGCTATAAATACAATGATTTGGCACAAATACTATATTCAGCAGATATACTATAAAGAACAGAACGCTCTACGACTTAGTAGTTATGCTATAACATAACAGAAATGTTAACTGGGCACAAATACTATAATTTGGAACAAATACCATGTTTTGTCACAAATACCATGATTTGGCAAAAATACCATGATTTGGCACAAATACGATGATATGGCAGAAATACAATGGTTTGGCACAAATACTATGATTTGCTATAAATACTATGATTTGGCACATATACTACATTCAGCAGACATAATATAACAGAACGGAACGTCTACGACTTAGTAGTTATGCTATAACATAACAGAAATATTAATTGGGCACAAATACTATAATTTGAAACAAATACCATGTTTTGTCACAAATACCATGGTTTGGCACAAATACAATGATATGGCAGAAATACTATGATTGGGTACAAATACTATGATTTGGCAGAAAAAAACTGCGTTTTAGCACAACTACTGAGATTTGATTGAAATACTATGATTTAGAAGAAATACTATGACTTCGTTAAATACGATGCTTTGGTACAAATACTGTTTTGGTTTGAATACTATGATTTGCAACAAATACTATGATTTGGCACAAGTAATGTGATTTAGTACAAATACTACGAATTGGCAGAAATACTGTGCCTTAGTAGTAATACTAAAACATTACAGAAATACTGTGATTTTGCAGACATAGTACGTTGTTGCAAATATAGTACGATTTTGCTCAAATACTATGAAATTGCAGTAATACTATGATTTTGAAGGAATACTATGATTTGGCAGAAATACTATGCCTTAGTAGTAATACTATAACAACAGATATACTATGATTTCTTTGTTTTTGCACAAATACCACAATATGGCAGAAATACTATGTTTTAGCACAAATACTATAATTTGGCACAAATACCATGATTTGGCAAAACCCATGATTTGGTACAAATACGATGATATGGCAGAAATACTTTGATTGGGTACACATACTATGATTGGTGAGAAATACTGCGTTTTACCACAACTTGTGAGATTTGATTGAAATACTATTATTTAGAAGAAATACTATGACTCCATACAGATACGAAGCTTTGACACAAATACTATGATTTAGTACAAATACTATGATTGGGCAGGAATACTATGATTGAGCAGAAGTACTAAGATGTAATAGAAGTACTTTGATTTAGCAGAAATACTATAATTGAGGAGTAATACTTTAACATAGGAGAAATATTGATACACATATACACAGAGTGTACAAATCAGTACAAATACTATGATTTAGCAGGAATACTATGTTTTAAAATAAATACTATTGTTTGGCAGAAATTTCTGCTAAAAGGTACTATTTCTGCTTTTTAGCAGAAATACTGTAATTTGGCATAAATACATTGATTTGGGATGAATACTATTATTTGGCAGATATACTATATTCAGCACATATACTATAACATAACAGAAATTCCTCCACCTAGTAGTAATACTATAACATAACAGAAATATTCTGATTTGGCACAAAAGCCATGAGTTGGCACAAATACCATGATTTGGCACAAATAGTATGATTGAGCAGAAGTACTAAGATGTAGTAGAAGTACTTTGAAATACTATGATTGAGAAGCAATACTTTAACATAGGAGAAATATTGATACACACACACATACACAGAGGCTAAAGTGAACAGTGGCTGTTAAGAGTCTGGGCCTGGTATATCTAGGTCAGTTAAATTAGCTGCACCTGCTGTAATCAGCCCTTACACACGCAGACACAGAGAGAGATATGAGTTTTCTTCAGTGTATTTCTCACATTCAGGATTCCCCTCGCACAACTGGCCATAGTTTTCTAACCATAGGGGCTAGAACAGTCATTCTGACACCGTTTTGTTCAGAAGAGATGGGGGAATCTTCAGGTCTTCATAATTCAAAGATAAAATATAGATTATTGAAGATATATGACTTGTAACACACTGTAACTGAGTAGAGGCTTAGCAAAACTGCCTTGACTTGGCCTCAAACAACGTTTTGTAACTCTAAATCTATATGGAACATCAAAATCATTCTTTCACTGTAAGAAACAGCAGGCTTTGGTGAACAGTCATGGAAATTTTCAAGGCTCTGTTGCAATCCATCAAAAAGATATGACGAGAGAAAAAAGTGTCTCATTTCCAGAGTTTGAAATCTGAAGAGATCTGAGCGAGGGACAAATTTCCTACTCTCAAACATATGCAATTCATGGCCAAACGGTAATAGGTGAGAAAAAAATTCTTGAATTGTGAGCATCAGGACTGTCTGAAGATATATTGGCACAAGCCTCATGTCTCAACTCTGTTTTGTTAAGGAGATATGACGATTTGAAAATGCCTCTCATTAGAGAAATCCAGCGCTGATTTTGAAGAAACTCTCCATTGAGTTTCTATGGAGAGTTTTTAGACTTTGTGTTACTCTGAGGAGATTTGCAAAAAATCTATAAGTCCCACAACAATGATAGTGACATTTTCTGAAAGCCTGCAAAAATACCTACGTTTTGATGTATAATTTGTGGGAGTTGAGTGGAAATTGAGCGAGTAGCAAGAAGTTGTTCAGACATGAAGAGAAAATTCAGAATGGACGAGTGTACACTCTGAGTTAATTGCATAGCAACCATAACAACGCATGTATTTTCTGAAAAATCACAATTTTGCAACTCAAAACTTAAAGAGGTATAAGATTAAAACGGTAGAAGATCTGAAAAAGCTGAATCAGACAGGAATAGCCCAATAATCTGAGAACATTTTAAAGTTTGAATGGAGTTTCTAGGTGAAAGTATGACAAAGTAGTTAAGTTTCAAAAACAAGCAAGTTTTAGCAGAATTGTGGAAGTTTTCCATTCATTTCAATGGGACAAATTAAAGGAAAAAAGTGTAATATTTTAAAAAGTATAACAGTAATAAACACCAAAAGTCATAGCCGGCATTAGCAGAAAGAGCAGAACAGTTTAGAGTTTGAACGGAGAAAATCGGCTGAAAACTGAGGGAGTAGATAAGTGCCAAAAAGTGTACGGAAGCAACTGGAATATAGTGGAATAAAGAATAAAGGGAAACAGGAACTCAATAGTGTGGAAGCCCTATTAGGGCATCCACACAATAAAGAGAAACAGGAAAACAATTGTGTGGAAGCCCTTTAGGGCATCCACACAATAAAGAGAAACAGGAAAACAATTGTGTGGAAGCCCTTTAGGGCATCCACACAATAAAGAAGAAAGAGAAACAGGAAAACAATAGTGTGGAAGCCCTTTTAGGGCATCCACACAATAATATAGAACTAGAAAAATTTGCATTTCCTGCGAAAATGCAGTGTGGATGCTTTAAAGCTGAAGCTGTATGCAAAAACTAGCTGAAAAAGCTGAAAAGTTGCAAAAATTGTAAAAACTTTGAAGAAGCAAAGGAACTTTGCTAAAATGGAATAACTTAGCAGAACTGCAATATCTTAGAGGAAACATAATACTTGGCAGAAATACAACAGCATAGCAGAACTTAGCAGAAATATTGTAACTTACCAGAAACATGATATCTTCTCAAAAATACAAGAATTTAGGAGAAATAGTATAAGATAACAGAAAGAATATATTTAGCCAAAAATACTTAAGCATTACAGAAACACTATGATTTAGAAAAATAGTACAACAGAGCAGAAATACTGTGATTTACCAGAGACACTGTGATGAACTATGAATATTGTAATTTTAAATCAATACTATGTTTTAGCACAAATACTATAATTTGACAGAAATACTATCATTTGGCAAAAATACTATGTTTCAGCACAAATACTCTGGTTTAGCACAAATATTATAAGAGCAGAAATACAATTATGTAGCAGAAGTGCTATATTTAGAAAGAAAAATATAATATAGTAGAAATAGTATGATTTAGCAGAAATACTACAATATAGCATAATAACAATGATTTAGAACAAATACTATGATTGAGCAGAATAGTAATAACTTAAGTGAAAATACTGGAAAAGTAAGATGACAAGCTGAAAAAAAACGGAACATGGTGAAGTTCCCTCAAAACTAAGTGTTGTTCACCTGTGAAAAAAAAAAAAAAAAAGAAATAAAAATAAATTTAAAAAACAAGAAGGAACAGCCAACAGATACACACAAAATCAAATATGTATACACAAATGCACAGAGAGAGAGACACACGGAGGGTCTATGCCAGTCAACCAGTCTGAATATATTATATTTTTTTCCAACAATGAGATGCTACCCTAAAGAGGGTCTCTCTTTCTCTCTCTCTCTCTCTCATGCACACACACACACACACACACACACACACACACACACACACACACACACACACACACACACACACACACACACACGGAGAGAGAAGCATGTTTTCAGTCAAGCAGCCTGGGAGCTGCTAAATGTGAATCCACAGAGGCTGTGTACTTTTTCCCGCCAAACCAGGTGCACACACGCAGCACAGAGACAGGATTGTTGCAGTCTATTTCTCATAGTGAGGATTCCCCTCAAACAAATGACCATGATTCCCTAACTGTATTGGCCAGAACGGTCATTCTTACACCGTTTTGTTCAGAAGAGATGGCGGAATCGTCAAGTGTTGAAAATTTATCATTAAAATATGAATTTTTAGAGATATATGACATCGATGACTTGTTGGCTTAGAAGCCACGAAGGCCCCAATATGCAAATTTGAATGCCTCAGCCCACATATAAGATTGGCTGGCTGGGAAGCCGTCCAGGCCCTGATTTGTAAATTTGAATGTCGCATCCCTAAGATATGATTGGCTGGCTGGGAAGCCGTCCAGGCCCTGATTTGTAAATTTGAATGTCGCATCCCTAAGATATGATTGGCTGGCTGGGAAGCCATGCAGGCCCTGATATGTAAATTTGAATGCCTCAGTCCTCACAGAGGATTGGCTGCCTGGGGACCTGGCAGAAATATATAGAAATACTATGATTAAGCATAAATACTACATTTAGCAGAAATACTATATTAAGCACAAATCCTATAATAAGCAGAAATACTATATTAAGCAATATAAATATCCTATAAAAATCCTATAAAAAGCAAAAATACTGTACTATGATTTGGTAGAAAAACTATAATTAATCAGAAATACTATATTTAGCAAAAATCTTATAAAACAGCAGAAATGCTATGATTTAGCACAATAGTAATAACTTAAACAGAAAAATTGGAAAAGCAAAATGGACAGCTGAAAAAATGCTGAACATACTAAGGGTCCCTCAAATATACTTGTTAAATGAAAAAAAATTGGCAAAAAAAATATAACAGCCACACAATCACAAATATGGACACATATGGAAACACACATGCACAGACAGACACACACACAAGATCCAATTCAGTCAACCAGACTAAATATATTGAATTTAAATCTTACAATGAGATCATCCCATAAAAGGCTCTCTCTCTCTCTCTCTCTCTCTCTCTGTCACACACACACTCACACACACACACACACTCACACACACACACAAGATCCAATTCAGTCAACCAGTCTAAATATATTGAATTTGAATCTTACAATGAGATCATCCCATAAAAAGGCTTTCTCTCTCTCTCTCTCTCTCTCTCTGTCACACACACACACACACACACACACACACACACACACACACACACACACACACACACACACACACACACAAGATCCAGTTCAGTCAACCAGTCTAAATATATTGAATTTAAATCTTACAATGAGATCATCCCATAAAAAGGCTTTCTCTCTCTCTCTCTCTCTCACACACACACACACACACACACACACACACACACACACACACACACACACACACACACACAAGATCCAATTCAGTCAACCAGTCTAAATATATTGAATTTGAATCTTACAATGAGATCATCCCATAAAAGGCTCTCTCTCTCTCTCTCTCTCTCTGTCACACACACTCTCTCTCTCTCTCTCTCTCTCTCACACACACACACACACACACACACACACACACACACACACACACACACACACACACACAGGGAGAGAGAAGTAAGTTTCTAGGTCAGTCAAGCAGCCTGGGATCTGCTGAATTTGAATCCACCAATCAGAGAGCCTGTGCACTTTTTCCCGCCAAAACAGGTGCAGCCGTTTTTACACACACAGCACAAAGAGAGACAGGATTTCTGCAGTGTATTTCTCATAGTGAGGATTCCTCTCAAACAAATGGCCATAATTTCCTAACCGTAGGGGCTAGAACGGTCATTCTTACACCATTTTGTTCAGAAGAGATGGGGGAATCTTCAAGTGTTGACAATTTATCATTAAAATATGAATTATTAAAAATATTTGACTTCTAATGCACCATAACTGAGTAGAGGCAAAGCAAAAACTGCCTTGACTTGCCCTCAAACAAAGCTTTGTAACTCTAAATATATTTGGAGTATCGATATCATTCTTTCACCGTAAGAGACAGCAGGCTTTGGTGAACAGTCATGGAAATTTTCAGGTCTCTGTGGAAATCCATCAAAAAGATATGACAAGAGAAAAAAGTGGTTCATTTCCAGAGTTTGAAAGCTGAAGAAATCTGAGCGAAGGACAAATTTCCTACCCTCAAACAAACGTAATTCATGGCCAAGTGGTAATAGGTGAGAAAAAAAATCTTACATTGTGAGCGTCAGGAGTGTCTGAAGATATATTGGCACAAGCCTCATGTCTTAACTTTGCTTCGTTAAGGAGATATGACGATTCGAATATGCCTCTCATTACAGAAATCAAGCGGTGATTTTGAACAAGCTCTCCATTGACTTTCTATGGAGAGTTTTCAGACTTTGTGTTGGTCTGAGGAGATTTGCCAAAATTCTATAAATCTCACAAAAATGATGGTGACATTTTCTGAAAGCCAGCAAAAATACCTACGTTTTGATGTATAATTTGCGGAAGTTGAGTGAAAATTGAGCAAGTAGCAAGAAGTTGTTCGGACATGAAGAGAAGACTGCGAAACCTACAGTGGCACACTGAAAGCCAAGTGCATAGCAACCATAACAACGCATGTATTTTGTGAAAAATCACAAAGATGAAACTCAAAACTTAAAGAGGGATAAGATGAAAACGGTAACAGATATGAAAAAGCTGAATCATCCATGAATAGCCCAATAATTTGTGAACATTTTAAAGTTTAAATGGAGTTTCTATGTGAAAGTATGAAAAAGTAGTTAAGTTTCAAAAACGAGCAAGTTTTAGCAGAATTGCGGAAGTTTCCCATTCATTTCAATGGGACAAATTAAAGGAAAAAAGCTTAATATTTTAAAAAGTATAATAGCAGAAAATACCAAAAGTCATTGCCGGAAAGAGCAAAAATAGCAGAATAGTTTAAAATTTGAACGGCAAAAATCGGCTGAAAATTGTGGAAGTAGTTAAGTGCCAAAAAAAGTACAAAAAATTGGCAACTAGAATAATAAAGTAGGATAATAAAGAATAAAGAGAAACAGGAACTCAATAGTGTGGATGCCTAAAGCATCCACACAATAAAGAGAAACAGGAAAACAATTGTGTGGAAGCCCTTTAGGGCATCCACACAATAAAGAGAAACAGGAAAACAATAGTGTGGATGCCTTAAAGCATCCACACAATAAAGAATAAAGAGAAACAGGAACTCAATAGTGTGGATGCATAAAGCATCCACACAACTAGAAAAATTTGCATTTCCTGCGAAAATGCAGTGTGGATGCTGTAACGCTGAAGCTGTCTGCTAAAATTAGCTGAAAAAGCTGAAAAATAGCAAAAAATTGTAATAACTTTGCAGAAGCATAAGAACTAAGCAAAATGTAAATACTTAGCAGAACTACAATAATGTAAAGAAAACATAATACTTGGCAGAAATAAAATAACCTAGCAGAACTTAGCAGAAATATTGTAACTTAGCAGAAACATGATAACTTCTCAGAAATACAGGAATTTAGCAAACATGGTACAAGATTACAGAGATACTTTATTTAACCAAAAATACCTAAACATTGCAGAAATTCTGTGATTTAGGACAAATACTACAACATAGCAGAAATGCTGTGATTCAGCAAATATACTATGCTATGGCACAAAAAAAGAATGAATTTGCTCAAATACTATGATTTTGCTCAAATACTATGATTTAGCAATAATACTAAGATTTGGCAGAAATACTATGCTTTGGCACAAATACTATAATTAATTAGAAGTACAATAACATAGCAGAACTATCAAGATTTGGCAGAAATACTATGTTTTAGTAGTAATACTATGATTTGGTAGAAATACTATAATTACGCAGAAATATTATATTTACCTCAAATTCTATAAAATAGTAGAAATAGTATGATTTAGCACAAATACTGTATTTAGCACAAATACCGAAAAGTAGCAGAAGAACTATAATTTAGCAGAATAGTAATAACTTACACAATTACAAATATGGACGCATATTGAAACACACATGCACAGAGAGGCACCCACACACAGGATCTAATCCAGTCAACCAGTCTAACTATATTCAAGCTAAATCCTACAATAAGTTGCTGCCAAAAAAGGGTTGGGTTCTCTCTCTCTCACTAAACACACACACACACACACACACACACACACACACGCACGCACACACACACACACACACACACACACACACACACACACACACACACACACACACACACACACCAACAGCAGCAGCAGGGGCTGTACAAACAGTGTTTCCTGTATGTTTCTAGGTGGGTCAAAAAGTCTGGAGCTGCACAATTTGAATCCACCAATCAGAGAGGGTGTGTACTTTTTCCCGCCAAAACAGGTGCACCCTTACACACATGGAGGAACAGAGAGAGAGACCGTTTTTTGCTGTCTATTTCTCATATTGAGGATTCCCCTCAAACAAATGACAATAATTTCCCAACCGTAGGGGCTAGAGCAGTCATTCTTAGACCGTTTTGTTCAGAAGAGATGGAGGAATCGTCAAGTGTTGTCTATTTAAAATAAAAATATGAATTTTTAGAGATATATGACATGTATGACTGGTTGGTTTACAAGCCATGAAGGCCCCAATATGCAAATTTGAATGTCTCAGACCTCAGATATGATTGGCTGGCTGGGAAGCCATGCAGGCCCTGATATGTAAATTTGAATATCTCAGCCCTCACAGAGGATTGGCTGCCTGGGGACCTGGCAGAAATATATAGAAATAGTATGATTAAGCATAAATACTGCATTTAGTAGAAATACTATGTTTTAGCACAAATACTATAAAAAGCAGAAATACTATAATTAAGCAGAAATACTATATTAAGTACAAATCCTATAAAAAGTAGAAATACTGTACTATGATTTGGTAGAAAAAAATTTAAACCCCACTGGGTTTAAATCTGGGACTCTCGGCCATTTGACCTTAGAACTGAAGAAGCTTCTCGGATGAGAGGTGAAACGTCTTCAAGCAACTTAAAGAAGTCCAGACGCTTTTTTCTTTGCAAACTCCTTTGACTATAACATAACACAAATGTTATGATTTGGCACAAAAACGATGATTTGGCAAAAATACTATGATTTAGCAGAAATACTATGATTGAGCAGAAGTACTAAGATGTAGTAAAAGTACTTTGATTTAAGAGAAATACAATTATGGAGGAGTAATACTTTAAAATGGGAGAAATATTGATACACACACACATTCACAGAGCCTAAAGGGAAGAGTATTTGTGCCATGGAGTGTTACGAAGAATCTGAGGTCCATATTAGAAAAGCTGGTAAAAAGTTTTCAGAATTGTAATAAATGATCAATATGAATTACTGGTCTGTGATAGTGTATTAATTTGTAGGGAAAAAAAACATGTTGACCAAGGTGGAATTGAACCCACAACCTCTGGGTTGCAGACCCGTGTCATTACCAGCTGCGCCAATGAGAAAGTCAGTGAGCTCCTGGAAGACAGGTTGATGAGCAGTCAGAATTAGATCGCCGTGAGAGGCGAAGAATGCTGTTTTTTGGAGTTACAAAACGTCGTGTAACTCAAAAGCTAGGTGGACTAGAAGCATAATTCTTGTACTGGGTGAATCAGCGGACTTTGGTGTACTTTGACTGCAATTTTCATTGCTCTTTGTACATCCGTCGCTGAGATATGACGAGAGAAGAAAGGGCAGACCTCAGATATGATTGGCTGGCTGGGAAGCCATGCAGGCCCTGATATGTAAATTTGAATGCCTCAGTCCTCACAGAGGATTGGCTGCCTGGGGACCTGGCAGAAATATATAGAAATACTATGATTAAGCATAAATACTACATCTAGCAGAAATACTATATTAAGCACAAATCCTATAATAAGCAGAAATACTATATTAAGCAATATAAATATCCTATAAAAATCCTATAAAAAGCAAAAATACTGTACTATGATTTGGTAGAAAAACTATAATTAATCAGAAATACTATATTTAGCAAAAATCTTATAAAACAGCAGAAATGCTATGATTTAGCACAATAGTAATAACTTAAACAGAAAAATTGGAAAAGCAAAATGGACAGTTGAAAAAATGCTGAACATACTAAGGGTCCCTCAAATATACTTGTTAAATGAAAAAAAATTGGCAAAAAAATATATAACAGCCACACAATCACAAATATGGACACATATGGAAACACACATGCACAGACAGACACACACACAAGATCCAATTCAGTCAACCAGACTAAATATATTGAATTTAAATCTTACAATGAGATCATCCCATAAAAGGCTCTCTCTCTCTCTCTCTCTCTCTCTCTCTGTCACACACACACACACACACACACACACAGCAGCAGCAGCAGCTAAATAGCCTCTGAGCTGCTAAATTTGAATCCACCAATTAGAGAGGCTGTATACTTTTTCCCGCCAAAACAGGTGCACCTGTTTTTACACACATGCAGCACAGAGACAGGATTTGTGCTGTCTATTTTTCATAGTCAGGATTCCCCTCAAACAAATGGCTATAATTTCCTAACTGTAGGGGCTAGAACAGTCATTCTTACACCGTTTTGTTCAGAAGAGATGGGGGATCTTAAAGTGTTGACAATTTATCATTAAAATCTGAATTATTGAAGATATTTGACTTCTAATGCACCATAACTGAGTAGAGGCAAAGCGAAAACTGCCTTGACTTGCCCTCAAACAATGCTTTCTAACTCTAAATCTATTTGGAGTATCGATATCATTCTTTCACCGTAAGAGACAGCAGGCTTTGGTGAACAGTCATGGAAATTTTCAGGTCTGTGTGGGAATCCATCAAAAGATATGACGAGAGAAAAAAAGCCTCATTTCCAGAGTTTGAAATCTGAAGAAATCTGAGCGAGGGATGAATTTCCTACCCTCAAACAAACCCAATTCATGGCCAAATGGTAATAGGTGAGAAAGAAATTCTTGAATTGTGAGCGTCAGGAGTGTCTGAAGATATATTGGCACAAGCCTCATGTCTTAACTTTGCTGCGTTGAGATATGACGATTTGAAAATGCCTCTCATTAGAGAAATCCAGTGGTGATTTTGAACAAGCTCTCCATTGACTTTCTATGCAGTTTTCAGACTTTGTGTTGGTGTGAGGAGATTTGCCAAAATTCTATTATACAGAAATACTGTAATCAGCACATATACTGTAACATTTTAGAAATTCCTCCACTTAGTAGTAATACTATAACATAACACAAATGTTATGTTGAGTTGAGTGGCTGGTACTCTGGTGCAGTCAGCACAATCTGGAGCTGAACACTCTTAAAACTGTAGAGATGACAGTGGACTTCAGGAGACATCCCTCAACTCTGCCCCCCTCATCATATCAGACAGCCCTGTGTCGACTGTGGAGATCTTCAAGTTGCTGGGTACCACCATCTCCCAGGACCTGAAGTGGGAGACCAACATCAACTCCATCCTCAAAAAGACCCAGCAGAGGATGTACTTCCTGAGACAACTGGGGAAGTACAGTCTTCCACAGGAGCTGCTGATCCAGTTCTACACTGCAGTCATTGAGTCTGTCCTGTGCTCCTCCATCACAGTCTGGTATGGTGCAGCCACTAAACAGGACAGGTGCAGACTGCAGCGGACTGTACGGGCAGCAGAAAGGATCATCGGCGCCCCCTGCCCTCCATCCAGGATCTGTACCTCTCAAGAACCAGGAAACGGGCAGGAAAATCATCACAGACCCCTCACACCCTGGACACAGACTTTTTGATCTGCTGCCCTCTGGCAGACGGTACAGAAGCCTGCAGACCAGGACCACCCGACACAGGAACAGTTTCTTTCCCTCGCCATCTCCCTTCTAAACAGTTGAACTGTCACACTGCTCCCACTGCCAGACTGCAACTGCACCTTATGTACATTCTGTAGTATTCATTCCACCTCATTTCATTTCTGTATTTTATGTATATACGTTTAGATTAGTTATTTATAGTTGGTTTACACAGCTTTGTGTATGTATGTGTATGCATGTGTAATGTATATATAGATACATGTGTGTGTGGGTGCGTGTGTGTGTGTGTGTGTGTGTGAGATTTACATTGCTGTGCTCGAGAGCCACCATCTACCGGAACCAAATTCCTTGTATTTGTCTGCACATATACTTGGCCAATAAACACGATTCTGATGATTTGGCACAAAACCATGATTTGGCAAAAATACTATGATTTAGCAGAAATACTATGATTGAGCAGAAGTACTAAGATGTAGTAAAAGTACTTTAATTTAAGAGAAATACAATTATGGAGGAGTAATACTTTAAAATGGGAGAAATATTGATACACACACACATTCACAGAGCCTAAAGGGAAGAGTATTTGTGCCATGGAGTGTTAAGAAGAATCTGAGGTCCATATTAGAAAAGCTGGTAAAAGTTTTCAGAATTGTAATAAATGATGAATATGAATTAGTGGTCTGTGATAGTGTATTAATTTGTAGGGCAAAAACATGCTGTCCAAGGTGGAGTTGAACCTACGACCTTTGGGTTGCAGACCTGTGTCATTACCAGCTGCGCCACTGGGAAAGATAGGGAGCTCTTGGAAGACAGGGTGATGAGCAGTCAGAATTAGATCGCGGTGAGAGGCAAAGAGCGCCGTTTTTGGAGTTACAAAACGTCGTGTAACTCAAAAGCTAGGTGGACTAGAAGCATAATTCTTGTACTGGGTGAATCAGCGGACTTTGGTGTACTTTGACTGCAATTTTCATTGCTCTTTGTACATCCGTCGCTGAGATATGACGAGAGAAGAAAGGGCAGACCTCAGATATGATTGGCTGGCTGGGAAGCCATGCAGGCCCTGATATGTAAATTTGAATGCCTCAGTCCTCACAGAGGATTGGCTGCCTGGGGACCTGGCAGAAATATATAGAAATACTATGATTAAGCATAAATACTACATCTAGCAGAAATACTATATTAAGCACAAATCCTATAATAAGCAGAAATACTATATTAAGCAATATAAATATCCTATAAAAATCCTATAAAAAAAGCAAAAATACTGTACTATGATTTGGTAGAAAACTATAATTAATCAGAAATACTATATTTAGCAAAAATCTTATAAAACAGCAGAAATGCTATGATTTAGCACAATAGTAATAACTTAAACAGAAAAATTGGAAAAGCAAAATGGACAGCTGAAAAAATGCTGAACATACTAAGGGTCCCTCAAATATACTTGTTAAATGAAAAAAAATTGGCAAAAAATATATAACAGCCACACAATCACAAATATAGGACACATATGGAAACACACATGCACAGACAGACACACACACAAGATCCAATTCAGTCAACCAGACTAAATATATTGAATTTAAATCTTACAATGAGATCATCCCATAAAAGGCTCTCTCTCTCTCTCTCTCTCCCTCTCTGTCACACACACACACACACACACACACACTAGCAGCAGCAGCAGCTAAATAGCCTCTGAGCTGCTAAATTTGAATCCACCAATTAGAGAGGCTGTATACTTTTTCCCGCCAAAACAGGTGCACCTGTTTTTACACACATGCAGCACAGAGACAGGATTTGTGCTGTCTATTTTTCATAGTCAGGATTCCCCTCAAACAAATGGCTATAATTTCCTAACTGTAGGGGCTAGAACAGTCATTCTTACACCGTTTTGTTCAGAAGAGATGGGGGATCTTAAAGTGTTGACAATTTATCATTAAAATCTGAATTATTGAAGATATTTGACTTCTAATGCACCATAACTGAGTAGAGGCAAAGCGAAAACTGCCTTGACTTGCCCTCAAACAATGCTTTCTAACTCTAAATCTATTTGGAGTATCGATATCATTCTTTCACCGTAAGAGACAGCAGGCTTTGGTGAACAGTCATGGAAATTTTCAGGTCTGTGTGGAATCCATCAAAAGATATGACGAGAGAAAAAGTGCCTCATTTCCAGAGTTTGAAATCTGAAGAAATCTGAGCGAGGGATGAATTTCCTACCCTCAAACAAACCCAATTCATGGCCAAATGGTAATAGGTGAGAAAGAAATTCTTGAATTGTGAGCGTCAGGAGTGTCTGAAGATATATTGGCACAAGCCTCATGTCTTAACTTTGCTGCGTTGAGATATGACGATTTGAAAATGCCTCTCATTAGAGAAATCCAGTGGTGATTTTGAACAAGCTCTCCATTGACTTTCTATGCAGTTTTCAGACTTTGTGTTGGTGTGAGGAGATTTGCCAAAATTCTATTATACAGAAATACTGTAATCAGCACATATACTGTAACATTTTAGAAATTCCTCCACTTAGTAGTAATACTATAACATAACACAAATGTTATGTTGAGTTGAGTGGCTGGTACTCTGGTGCAGTCAGCACAATCTGGAGCTGAACACTCTTAAAACTGTAGAGATGACAGTGGACTTCAGGAGACATCCTCAACTCTGCCCCCCTCATCATATCAGACAGCCCTGTGTCGACTGTGGAGATCTTCAAGTTGCTGGGTACCACCATCTCCCAGGACCTGAAGTGGGAGACCAACATCAACTCCATCCTCAAAAAGACCCAGCAGAGGATGTACTTCCTGAGACAACTGGGAAGTACAGTCTTCCACAGGAGCTGCTGATCCAGTTCTACACTGCAGTCATTGAGTCTGTCCTGTGCTCCTCCATCACAGTCTGGTATGGTGCAGCCACTAAACAGGACAGGTGCAGACTGCAGCGGACTGTACGGGCAGCAGAAAGGATCATCGGCGCCCCCTGCCCTCCATCCAGGATCTGTACCTCTCAAGAACCAGGAAACGGGCAGGGAAAATCATCACAGACCCCTCACACCCTGGACACAGACTTTTTGATCTGCTGCCCTCTGGCAGACGGTACAGAAGCCTGCAGACCAGGACCACCCGACACAGGAACAGTTTCTTTCCCTCGCCATCTCCCTTCTAAACAGTTGAACTGTCACACTGCTCCCACTGCCAGACTGCAACTGCACCTTATGTACATTCTGTAGTATTCATTCCACCTCATTTCATTTCTGTATTTTATGTATATACGTTTAGATTAGTTATTTATAGTTGGTTTACACAGCTTTGTGTATGTATGTGTATGCATGTGTAATGTATATATAGATACATGTGTGTGTGTGTGTGTGTGTGTGTGTGTGTGTGTGTGATTTACATTGCTGTGCTCGAGAGCCACCATCTACCGGAACCAAATTCCTTGTATTTGTCTGCACATATACTTGGCCAATAAACACGATTCTGATGATTTGGCACAAAAACCATGATTTGGCAAAATACTACTATGATTTAGCAGAAATACTATGATTGAGCAGAAGTACTAAGATGTAGTAAAAGTACTTTAATTTAAGAGAAATACAATTATGGAGGAGTAATACTTTAAAATGGGAGAAATATTGATACACACACACATTCACAGAGCCTAAAGGGAAGAGTATTTGTGCCATGGAGTGTTAAGAAGAATCTGAGGTCCATATTAGAAAAGCTGGTAAAAAGTTTTCAGAATTGTAATAAATGATGAATATGAATTAGTGGTCTGTGATAGTGTATTAATTTGTAGGGCAAAAACATGCTGTCCAAGGTGGAGTTGAACCTACGACCTTTGGGTTGCAGACCTGTGTCATTACCAGCTGCGCCACTGGGAAAGATAGGGAGCTCTTGGAAGACAGGGTGATGAGCAGTCAGAATTAGATCGCGGTGAGAGGCAAAGAGCGCCGTTTTTTGGAGTTACAAAACGTCGTGTAACTCAAAAGCTAGGTGGACTAGAAGCATAATTCTTGTACTGGGTGAATCAGCGGACTTTGGTGTACTTTGACTGCAATTTTCATTGCTCTTTGTACATCCGTCGCTGAGATATGACGAGAGAAGAAAGGGCAGACCTCAGATATGATTGGCTGGCTGGGAAGCCATGCAGGCCCTGATATGTAAATTTGAATGCCTCAGTCCTCACAGAGGATTGGCTGCCTGGGGACCTGGCAGAAATATATAGAAATACTATGATTAAGCATAAATACTACATCTAGCAGAAATACTATATTAAGCACAAATCCTATAATAAGCAGAAATACTATATTAAGCAATATAAATATCCTATAAAAATCCTATAAAAAGCAAAAATACTGTACTATGATTTGGTAGAAAACTATAATTAATCAGAAATACTATATTTAGCAAAAATCTTATAAAACAGCAGAAATGCTATGATTTAGCACAATAGTAATAACTTAAACAGAAAAATTGGAAAAGCAAAATGGACAGCTGAAAAAATGCTGAACATACTAAGGGTCCCTCAAATATACTTGTTAAATGAAAAAAAATTGGCAAAAAAATATATAACAGCCACACAATCACAAATATGGACACATATGGAAACACACATGCACAGACAGACACACACACAAGATCCAATTCAGTCAACCAGACTAAATATATTGAATTTAAATCTTACAATGAGATCATCCCATAAAAAGGCTCTCTCTCTCTCTCTCTCTCTCTCCCTCTCTGTCACACACACACACACACACACACACACTAGCAGCAGCAGCAGCTAAATAGCCTCTGAGCTGCTAAATTTGAATCCACCAATTAGAGAGGCTGTATACTTTTTCCCGCCAAAACAGGTGCACCTGTTTTTACACACATGCAGCACAGAGACAGGATTTGTGCTGTCTATTTTTCATAGTCAGGATTCCCCTCAAACAAATGGCTATAATTTCCTAACTGTAGGGGCTAGAACAGTCATTCTTACACCGTTTTGTTCAGAAGAGATGGGGGGATCTTAAAGTGTTGACAATTTATCATTAAAATCTGAATTATTGAAGATATTTGACTTCTAATGCACCATAACTGAGTAGAGGCAAAGCGAAAACTGCCTTGACTTGCCCTCAAACAATGCTTTCTAACTCTAAATCTATTTGGAGTATCGATATCATTCTTTCACCGTAAGAGACAGCAGGCTTTGGTGAACAGTCATGGAAATTTTCAGGTCTGTGTGGGAATCCATCAAAAAGATATGACGAGAGAAAAAAGTGCCTCATTTCCAGAGTTTGAAATCTGAAGAAATCTGAGCGAGGGATGAATTTCCTACCCTCAAACAAACCCAATTCATGGCCAAATGGTAATAGGTGAGAAAGAAATTCTTGAATTGTGAGCGTCAGGAGTGTCTGAAGATATATTGGCACAAGCCTCATGTCTTAACTTTGCTGCGTTGAGATATGACGATTTGAAAATGCCTCTCATTAGAGAAATCCAGTGGTGATTTTGAACAAGCTCTCCATTGACTTTCTATGCAGTTTTCAGACTTTGTGTTGGTGTGAGGAGATTTGCCAAAATTCTATTATACAGAAATACTGTAATCAGCACATATACTGTAACATTTTAGAAATTCCTCCACTTAGTAGTAATACTATAACATAACACAAATGTTATGTTGAGTTGAGTGGCTGGTACTCTGGTGCAGTCAGCACAATCTGGAGCTGAACACTCTTAAAACTGTAGAGATGACAGTGGACTTCAGGAGACATCCTCAACTCTGCCCCCTCATCATATCAGACAGCCCTGTGTCGACTGTGGAGATCTTCAAGTTGCTGGGTACCACCATCTCCCAGGACCTGAAGTGGGAGACCAACATCAACTCCATCCTCAAAAAGACCCAGCAGAGGATGTACTTCCTGAGACAACTGGGGAAGTACAGTCTTCCACAGGAGCTGCTGATCCAGTTCTACACTGCAGTCATTGAGTCTGTCCTGTGCTCCTCCATCACAGTCTGGTATGGTGCAGCCACTAAACAGGACAGGTGCAGACTGCAGCGGACTGTACGGGCAGCAGAAAGGATCATCGGCGCCCCCTGCCCTCCATCCAGGATCTGTACCTCTCAAGAACCAGGAAACGGGCAGGGAAAATCATCACAGACCCCTCACACCCTGGACACAGACTTTTTGATCTGCTGCCCTCTGGCAGACGGTACAGAAGCCTGCAGACCAGGACCACCCGACACAGGAACAGTTTCTTTCCCCTCGCCATCTCCCTTCTAAACAGTTGAACTGTCACACTGCTCCCACTGCCAGACTGCAACTGCACCTTATGTACATTCTGTAGTATTCATTCCACCTCATTTCATTTCTGTATTTTATGTATATACGTTTAGATTAGTTATTTATAGTTGGTTTACACAGCTTTGTGTATGTATGTGTATGCATGTGTAATGTATATATAGATACATGTGTGTGTGGGTGTGTGTGTGTGTGTGTGTGTGTGTGATTTACATTGCTGTGCTCGAGAGCCACCATCTACGGAACCAAATTCCTTGTATTTGTCTGCACATATACTTGGCCAATAAACACGATTCTGATGATTTGGCACAAAACCATGATTTGGCAAAAATACTATGATTTAGCAGAAATACTATGATTGAGCAGAAGTACTAAGATGTAGTAAAAGTACTTTAATTTAAGAGAAATACAATTATGGAGGAGTAATACTTTAAAATGGGAGAAATATTGATACACACACACATTCACAGAGCCTAAAGGGAAGAGTATTTGTGCCATGGAGTGTTAAGAAGAATCTGAGGTCCATATTAGAAAAGCTGGTAAAAAGTTTTCAGAATTGTAATAAATGATGAATATGAATTAGTGGTCTGTGATAGTGTATTAATTTGTAGGGCAAAAAACATGCTGTCCAAGGTGGAGTTGAACCTACGACCTTTGGGTTGCAGACCTGTGTCATTACCAGCTGCGCCACTGGGAAAGATAGGGAGCTCTTGGAAGACAGGGTGATGAGCAGTCAGAATTAGATCGCGGTGAGAGGCAAAGAGCGCCGTTTTTTGGAGTTACAAAACGTCGTGTAACTCAAAAACTAGGTGGACTAGAAGCATAATTCTTGTACTGGGTGAATCAGCGGACTTTGGTGTACTTTGACTGCGATTTTCATTGCTCTTTGTACATCCGTTGCTGAGATATGACGAGAGAAGAAACGGCAGACCTCAGATATGATTGGCTGGCTGGGAAGCTGGCAGAAATATATAGTAATAGTGTGATTAAGCATAAATACTACATTTAGCAGAAATACTGTATTAAGCACAAATCCTATAAAAAGCAGAAATACTATATTAAGCACAAATCCTATAAAAAGCAGAAATACTATATTAAGCAATATAAATATCCTATAAAAATGGTATAAAAAGCAAAAATAATTTAATATGATTTGGTAGAAAAACTATAATTAATCAGAAATACTATATTTAGCACAAATCTTATAAAATAGCAGAAATAGTATGATTCAGCACAATAGTAATAACTTAAACAGAAAAATTGGAAAAGCAAAATGGACAGCTGAAAGAATCCTGAACATGCTAAGGGTCCCTCAAATGTAATTGTTAAATGAAAAAAATCAGCAAAAAACGTGTAACAGTCACACAATCACAAATATGGAAACATATGGAAACACACATGCACAGAGAGACACACACAGGATCAAATTCAGTCAACCAGTCTAAATATATTGAATTTAAATCATACAATAAGATGCTCCCATAAAACTCTGTCTCGCCTCTCTCTTCTCTCTCTCTCTGTCACACACACACACACACACACACACACACACACACACACACACACACACACACACACACACACAGGAGAGAGGAGCAACTTGCTAGGTCATTCAAGCAGCCTGGGAGCTGCTAAATTTGAATCCACCAATCAGAGAGGCTGTGTACTTTTTCCCGCCAAAACAGGTGCAGCCGTTTTTACACACACTCAGAACAGAGAGAGGCAGGATTTCTGCAGTGAATTTCTCATAGTGAAGATTCCTCTCAAACAAATGGCCATAATTTCCTAACCGTAGGGGCTAGAACGGTCATTCTTACACCGTTTTGTTCAGAAGAGATGGGGGAATCTTACAGTGTTGACAATTTATCATTAAAATATGAATTATTGAAGATATTTGACTTGTAATGCACCATAACTGAGTAGAGGCGCAGCAAAACTGCCTTGACTTCCCTCAAACAACGCTTTCTAACTCTAAATCTATTTGGAGTATCGATATCATTCTTTCACCGTAAGAGACAGCAGGCTTTGGTGAACAGTCATGGAAATTTTCAGGTCTGTGTGGAAATCCAAACAAAAGATATGATGAGAAAAAAAAGTGGTTCATTTCCAGAGTTTGAAATCTGAAGAAATCTGAGCGAAGGATGAATTTCCTACCCTCAAACAAGTGTAACTCATCTCAGAACGGTAATAGGTAAGAAAAAAATTCTTGAATTGTGAGCGTCAGGAGTGTCTGAAGATATACCGGGACAAGCCTCATGTCTAAACTTCGCTTCGTTAAGGAGATATGACGATTCGAATATGCCTCTCATTGCAGAAATCAAGCAGTGATTTTGAACAAACTCTCCATTGACTTTCTATGGGGATTTTTGAGACTTTGTGTTGGTCTGAGGAGATTTGACAAAATTCTATAAATCCCACAACCATGATAGTGACATTTTCTGAAAGCCAGCAAAAATACCTACGTTTTGATGTATGATTTGTGGAAGTTGAGTGAAAATTGAGCAAGTAGCAAGAAGTTGTTCGGACATGAAGAGAAGACTGCAAAACCTTCAGTGGCACACTGGAAGCCAAGTGCATAGCAACCATAACAACGCATGTATTTTGTGAAAAATCACAATTTTGCAACTCAAAACTTTAAGAGGCATAAAAGTAAAACGGTAAAAGATTTGAAAAAGCTGATTTATTCCTGAATAGCCCAATAATTCGAGAACATTTTAAAGTTTGAATGGTTGTTCTACGTGAAAGTAGGAAAAAGTAGTTAAGTTTCAAAAACAAGCAAGTTTTAGCAGAATTGCGGAAGTTTCCCATTCATTTCAATGGGACAAAAATAAGCACAAAAAGCTTAATATTTTAAAAAGTATAATAGCAAAAAATACCAAAAGATATAGCGCACATTAGCAGAAATAGCAGAATAGTTTAAAATTTGAACGGTGAAAATCGGCTGAAAATTGTGGAAGTAGTTAAGTGCCAAAAAGTGTACGGAACGCAACTAGAATAATAAAGAACTAGAAAAATTTGCATTTCCTGCGAAAATGCTGTGTGGATGCCTTAATGCTGAAGCTGTCTGCTCAAAAACTGAAAAAGATGAAAAGTTGCAAAAAGTTGTATGGTGGTGGAAAAAAAAAAATATTGTCCTGAGCAGGATTCGAACCTGGCCCTCCAGGTCTCAAGGCAGCCACTCATCTCACTGAGCTAAACTCACTCTGACAACGAAGAGGTGGAGAGACGGACCATTCTGGTGAAATGAGCAGAAGCTGCTGAGAATTGTGCTGATAAGAGGAGAAAAGGCTGAAAATTTTGCAGAAAAGAGGTGAATCAGCAGAATTTCTGCTGAAAAGAGGTAAAGAAGCAGAAAGTTGCGCTGAAAAGAGATGAATCAGCAGAAAACTCAAAAGAGTTTTTTCTGAAAACAGCTGAGACTTGTGCTAATAAGAGGTGAAAAGGCTGAAAATTTTGCAGAAGAGGTGAATAAGTAGAATTTGGCCTTAAAAGAGGTGAAAATTCTGCTGAAAAGAGTTCAATCAGCAGAATTTCTGCTGAAAAGAGTTCTGCAGAACTCTTTTAGAATTCTGCTGAAAAGAGGTTTTTGCTGAAAACAGCAGAAAAAGCTGGGATTTGTGCTGAAAAGTGGTGAAAAAACTGAAAATTTTGCTGAAAAGGGGTGAAAAGCTGAAATTGAGTTAAAAAAGTTTAACTGTTAACTGAAAGAAATGTTGCCATAAGCGGGATTTGAACCCCGGCCTTCCAGTCTGAGAACGGATGCTCATCTCACTGAGCTAAACTCACTCTGACAAAGAAAAGGTGGAGAGACGGACAACTCTGCTGAAATGAGCAGAAGCTGCTGAGAATTGTGCTGATAAGAGGAGAAAAGGCTGAAAATTTTGCAGAAAAGAGGTGAATCAGCAGAATTTCTGCTGAAAAGAGGTAAAGAAGCAGAAAGTTGCGCTGAAAAGACATGAATCAGCAGAATTTTTTGCTCAAAAGTGTTTTTTCTGAAAACTGCTGAGATTTGTGCTAATAAGAGGTGAAAAGGCTGAAAATTTTGCAGAAGAGGTGAATAAGCAGAATTTGGCCTTAAAAGAGGTGAAAGTTCTGCTGAAAAGAGTTCAATCAGCAGAATTTGTGCTGAAAAGAGTTCTGCAGAACTCTTTTAGAATTCTGCTGAAAAGAGGTTTTTGCTGAAAATAGCAGAAAAAGCTGGGATTTGTGCTGAAAAGTGGTGAAAAAACTGAAAATTTTGCTGAAAAGGGGTGAAAAAGCTGAAATTGAGTTAAAAAGTTTAACTGTTAACTGAAAGAAATGTTGCCATAAGCGGGATTTGAACCCCGGCCTCCCAGTCTGAGAGCGCTGCTGCTCATCTCACTGAGCTAAAACACAGTGCAACCGGGCAAGGAAAACTAGTGACCAGACTGATAATGTGGCAGAAATGGGCAAAAATATTGCATAAAAAATCAATATCTCAAAAAGTATAGAACTTATGATTACCAAAAGATATAGCGCACATTAGCAGAAAGAGCAGAATTTTTTAAAGTTTGAATGGAGAAAATCGGCTGAAAACTGAGGGAGTAGTTAAGCGCCAAAAAACGTACGGAAGCAACTAGAATAAAGTAGAATAAAGAATAAAGAGAAACAGGAAAACAATAGTGTGGAAGCCCTTTTAGGGCATCCACACAATAAAGAGAAACAGGAAAACAATAGTGTGGAAGCCCTTTTAGGGCATCCACACAATAAAGAGAAACAGGAAAACAATAGTGTGGATGCTTAAAGCATCCACACAATAATAATAATAACTAGAAAAATTTGCATTTCCTGCGAAAATGCAGTGTGGATGCTGTAATGCTGAAGCTGTCTGCTGAAACTAGCAGAAAAAGCTGAAAAGTTGCAGACTTTGTAAAAGCTTTGCAGAAGCAAAGGAACTTTGCTAAAATGTAGTAACTTAGCAGAACTGTAATATCTTAGAGGAAACATAATACTTGGCAGAAATACAATAGCATAGCAGAACTTAGCAGAAATAATGTAACTTACCAGAAACACGATAACTTGTCAAAAATACAAGAATTTAGGAGAAATAGTATAAGATAACAGAAAGAATATATTTAGCCAAACATTCTTAAACTTAACAAAAATACTATGATTTAGCAGAAATACTATGATTGAGCAGAAGTACTAAGATGTAGTAAAAGTACTTTGATTTAACAGAAATACAATTATGGAGGAGTAATACTTTAAAATGGGAGAAATATTGATACACACACATACACAGAGCCTAAAGGGAACAGTATTTGTGCCATGGAGTGTTAACAAGAATTTGAGGTCCATATTAGAAAAGCTGCTAAAATCATAAATGTTTGCAGAATTGGGAAAGAGAGCGGCGCCTGGAAAACAGGGTGATGAGCAGTCAGAATTAGATTGCGGTGAGAGGCGAAAAACCGCTTTTTTTTGTAGTTATAAAACGTCGTGTAACTCAAAAACTAGTTGGACTAGTAGCATAATTCTTGTACTGGGTGAATCAGCGGACTTTGGTGTACTTTGACTGTGATTTGCATTGCTCTTTGTACATCTGTCACTGAGATATGACGAGAGAAGAAAGGGCAGACCTCAGATATGATTGGCTGGCTGGGAAGCCGTGCAGGCCCTGATTTGTAAATTTGAATGTTGCATCCCTAAGATAAGATTGGCTGGGTGAGAAGCCGTGCAGGCCCTGATATGTAAATTTGAATGCCTCAGTCCTCACAGAGGATTGGCTGCCTGGGGACCTGGCAGAAATACATAGAAATACTATGATTAAGCATAAATACTACATTTAGCATAAATACTATATTAAGCACAAATCCTATAATAAGCAGAAATACTATATCAAGCAATATAAATATCCTATAAAAATCCTATAGAAAGCAAAAATACTGTACTATGATTTGGTAGAAAAATTATAATTAATCAGAAATACTAAATTTAGCAAAAATCTTATAAAACAGCAGAAATGCTATGATTTAGCACAATAGTAATAACTTAAACAGAAAAATTGGAAAAGCAAAATGGACAGCTGAAAAATGCTGAACATGCTAAGGGTCCTTCAAATATACTTGTTAAATGAAAAAAATCGATAAAAAATATATAACAGCCACACAATCACAAATATGGACACATATGGAAACACACATGCACAGAGACACACACACACACACTCACACACACACACATACACACAAGATCCAATTCAGTCAACCAGTCTAAATATATTGAATTTGAATCTTACAATGAGATCATCCCATAAAAAGGCATTCTCTCTCTCTCTCTCTCTCTCTCTCTCCTTCTCTCTCTCTGTCACACACACACACACACACGCACACACGAGATCCAATTCAGTCAACCAGTCTAAATATATTGAATTTGAATCTTACAATGAGATCATCCCATAAAGAGGCTTTCTCTCTCAATCTCTCTCTCTCTCTCTCTCTCTCTCTCTCACACACACACACACACACACACACACACACACACAAGATCCAATTCAGTCAACCAGTCTAAATATATTGAATTTAAATCTTACAATGAGATCATCCCATAAAAGGCTTTCTCTCTCTCTCTCTCACACACACACACACACACACACACACACACACACACACACACACACAAGATCCAATTCAGTCAACCAGTCTAAATATATTGAATTTGAATCTTACAATGAGATCATCCCATAAAAGACTTTCTCTCTCTCTCTCTCTCTCTCTCTCTCTCTCTCTCCTCTCTCTCTCTCTCACACACACACACACACAAGATCCAATTCAGTCAACCAGTCTAAATATATTGAATTTGAATCTTACAATGAGATCATCCCATAAAAGGCTTTCTCTCTCTCTCTCTCTCTCTCTCTCTCTCTCTCTGTCACACACACACACACACACAACACACACACACACACACACACACACACACACACACACACACACACACACACACACACACACACACAGGAGAGAGAAGTAAGTTTCTAGCTCAGTCAAGCAGCCTGGGATCTGCTGAATTTGAATCCACCAATCAGAGAGCCTGTGCACTTTTTCCCGCCAAAACAGGTGCACGCAGCACAGAGAGACACAGGACTTTTGCAGTCTATTTCTCATAATGACGACTCCCCTCAAACAAATGACCATAATTTCCTAACCGTAGGGGCTAAAACAGTCATTCTTAGACCATTTTATTCAGAAGACATTTAAAATAAAAATATGAAATATTAGAGATATATGACATAGATGATTGGTGGGCTTAGAAGCCATGAAGGTCCCAATATGCAAATTTAAATGTGCCACGACTCAGATATGATTGGCTGGCTGGGAAGCCATGAAGGCAACAATATGCAAATTTAAATGTGCCAGGACTCAGATATGATTGGCTGGCTGGGAAGCCATGAAGGTCCCAATATGCAAATTTGAATGTGCCAGGACTCAGATATGATTGGCTGGCTGGGAAGCCGTGCATGACTTGATATGTCAATTTGAAAATTACAGTCCTCACAGAGGATTGGCTTCCTGAGGAGCTGGCAGGAATACATAGAAATACTATGATTACCCAGAAATACTGCGTTTAGTAGAAATACTATGTTTTAGCACAAATACTATAATTAAGCAGAAATATTATATTAAGTACAAATCCTATAAAATAGCAGAAATAGTATGATTTAGCACAAATGCTGTATTTAGCACAAATCTTATAAAATAGCAGAAATAGTATGATTTAGCAGAAATGCTGTATTTAGCACAAATACTGAAAAGCAGCACAAATGCTATGACTTAGCACAATAGTAATAACTTGAATAGAAAAACTGGAAAAGCAAAATGAACAGCTGCAAAAAGTCCCACAAGCACAGAGAGACACACAGGATCAAATTCAGTCAACCAGTCTAAATATATTGAATGTAAATCATACAATAAGATGCTCCAATAAAACTCTCTCTCTCGCCTCTCTCTCTCTCTCTCTCTCTCACACACACACACACACACACACACACACACACACACACACACACACACACAGGAGAGAAAATCAAGTTTCTAGCTCAGTCAAGCAGCCTGGGAGCTGCTAAATTTGAATCCACCAATCAGAGAGGCTGTGTACTTTTTCCCGCCAAAACTGGTGCAGCCGTTTTTACACACACAGAGCACAGAGACAGGATTTCTGCAGTGAATTTCTCATAGTGAGGATTCCTCTCAAACAAATGGCCATAATTTCCTAACCGTAGGGGCTAGAACAGTCATTCTTACACCGTTTTGTTCAGAAGAGATGGGGAATCTTAAAGTGTTGACACTTTATCATTAAAATATGAATTATTGAAGATATTTGACTTCTAATGCACCATAACTGAGTAGAGGCAAGCGAAAACTGCCTTGGCTTGCCCTCAAACAACGCTTTCTAACTCTAAATCTATTTGGAGTATTGATATCATTCTTTCACCGTAAGAGACAGCAGGCTTTGGTGAACAATCATGGAAATTTTCAGGTCTCTGTGGAAATCCATCAAAAAGATATGACGAGAGAAAAAAGTGGTTCATTTCCAGAGTTTGAAATCTGAAGAAATCTGAGCGAGGGACGAATTTCCTACCCTCAAACAAGTCTAACTCATTTCAGAACGGTAATAGGTGAGAAAGAAATTCTTGAATTGTGAGCGTCAGGAGTGTCTGAAGATATACGGGGACAAGCCTCATGTTTTAACTTCGCTTCGTTAAGGAGATATGATGATTCGAATATGCCTCTCATTACAGAAATCAAGCGGTGATTTTGAACAAACTCTCCATTGACTTTCTATGGAGAGTTTTCCGACTTTGTGTTTGTCTGAGGAGATTTGCCAAAATTCTATAAATCTCACAACAATGATGGTGACATTTTCTGAAAGCCAGCAAAAATACCTACGTTTTGATGTATAATTTGTGGAAGTTGAGTGAAAATTGAGCAAGTAGCAAGAAGTTGTTCAGACATGAAGAGAAGATCATGAAACCTACAGTGGCTCACTTAGAACCAACTGCACAGCAACCATAACAACGCATGTATTTTGTGAAAAATCACAAAGATGAAACTCAAAACTTAAAGAGGGATAAGATTAAAACGGTAACAGATATGAAAAAGCTGAATCATTCATGAATAGCCCAATAATTTGTGAACATTTTAAAGTTTGAATGGTTGTTCTAGGCGAAAGTATGAGTAAGTAGTTAAGTTTCAAAATCAAGCAAGTTTTAGCAGAATTTTGGAAGTTTTCCATTCATTTCAATGGGACAAAAAAAAGCATAAAAAGCTTAATATTTTAAAAAGTATAACAGTTAAAAATACCAAAAGTCATAGCGCACATTAGCAGAAATAGCAGAATAGTTTAAAATTTGAACGGTGAAAATCGGCTGAAAATTGTGGAAGTAGAAAAGTGCCAAAAAAAGTGCAAAAAGTGGCAACTAGAATAACTAGAAAATTTTGCATTTCCTGCGAAAATGCAGTGTGGATGCTGTAATGCTGAAGCTGTCTGCTAAAAATAGCTGAAAAGCTGAAAAGTTGCAGAAATTGTAAAAACTTTGCAGAAGCAAAGGAAATTTGCTAAAATGTAGTAACTTAGCAGAACTGCAATATCTTAGAGGAAACATAATACTTGGCAGAAATACAATAGCATAGCAGAACTTAGCAGAAACATTGTAACGTAACAGAAATACGATAACTTCCCAAAAATACAAGAATTCAGGAGAAATAGTATAAGATAACAGAAAGAATATATTTAGCCAAACATTCTTAAACATTACAGAAATACTATGATTTAGAAAAACAGTACAACATAGCAGAAATGCTGTGATTTAAAAGAGACACTGTAATATACTATGAATATTGTAATTTTAAATAAATACTATGTTTTAGCAAAAATACTCCAGTTTAGCACAAATATTATAACATAGCAGAAATACTATTCTATAGCAGAAATGCTATATTTAGAAAGAAAAATATAATATAGTAGAAATACTATGATTTAGCTGAAATCCTACAATATAGCTTAATAACAATGATTTAGAACAGATACTATGATTGAGCAGAATAGTAATAACTTAAGTGAAAATATTGGAAAGGTAAAATGACAAGCTGAATAAAAAGGAACATGGTTAAGTTCGCTGAAAACTAATTGTTGTTCACCTGTGAAAAAATAAAATAAAAATACATTTAGAAAAAAAAAACAAATAAGAAAAGCCAACAGATACACACAAACTCAAATATGGATACACAAATTAACAAATACACAAGAAATCAAATATGGATACTCAGAGACACACACAGACAGGGTCTATGCCAGTCAACCAGTCTGAATATATAATATTTTTATCCAACAATGAGATGCTGCCCTAAAAAGGGTCTTTGTGTGTGTCTTTCTTTCTCTCTCTCTCTCTCTTACACACACACACACACACACACACACAGCAGCATCAGCAAGTGAACAGGGGCTGTTAACAGCATGTTTCTAGGTCAGTCAAGCAGCTGTGAGCTTCTCAATTTGAATCCACCAATCAGAGAGGCTGTGTGGTTTTTCCCGCCAAAACTGGTGCACCAGGTGCAGGCTTTTACACATGCAGCACAGAGAGAGACAGGATTTTTGCAGTCTCTTTCTCATAGTCAGGACTCCCCTC